>NC_136699.1:2324421-2326442 GCF_947650265.1 Symphodus melops | reverse complement strand
GCTGGATCCTAAAGCCTCTCCTCCTTCACTGCCCAGACTCCACCAGACAAACATTCAGCCTCATCATCTTCGCCTTTTGGAAGGAGGGGGAAGGAGGGGGGGGGGGGGCACCTCCTTGACCCGAGCTTTCAGATGTTCAGCTCATGTTGGGGAGTCAGATAAACGTGACATCACCTCGCAGGCGGAGGGCGATCTTACATCACACCTTAAATCAAAGGAGGTTTTAATCTGCAGCATTACGTGCACTCTCTCTCTCTCTCTCTCTCTCTCTCTCTCTCTCTCTGAGGATAAATCAGAGCAGACGAAGCCGCCGTCTTTCACCTGCAGGATATATGGTAAAGGTGGGGCCTGTTCTCAGCAACACGTCACGTCTCAGGTTGAACTCCGCGGTGAATTAATGACTCATCGGTTTATTCCTCATTTTAATGGAAACGGGGAGGAGGATTGATTGGCTGTTTGAAGCTGTCAGCCAACAGTGCTGGTAATTCCTTGCTTATTTTAAGGCGTCTGATTGGTGGAAATCGTCCAAACAGATCGAGAGGAACCCATTCATTATGAACCACGTGGCTGTTTTTACAAGTTCAATGAATAACTTAGTTTGAACCCTTTTCACCCCATAATCCTTCATACAGGGGGGGGGGGGGGCTGTTGTGTGTGTGTGTGTGTGTGTGTGTGTGTGTGTGTGTGTGTGTGTGTGTGTGTGTGTGTGTGTGTGTGTGTGTGCGTCAGCAGTCCCAGTGGGAGTCCCACTCCTGGGTTAACGTCACATCTTTATTTCAGGTAGTAAATTGGCGCTCTCCAGAGGCTCGTCCAATGACTGAGCGGCTCGGGTACGACACAACAATGGTCGACTTTTACAAACGTCAGACGATCAGAGCATTTTAGTCAAACGTTATATTGATATCTCAAATGTTCAACGGTCTTCATCCTGCAACATTCAAACACTGCATCCTTCAGATCATAGAAAAGAAAACAAATAGAAGGCTGGATGGTTCAGAACATGTTTGCATTTTGAATTCTCCGACTTTGACTCATCTGAGAGGATTGATCAGAAACACATCAGTCTTGTTTTCTGTTTGAGGCAGACATGCCTTAGTTTAGTTTGCTAGATTACAGAAATTATATATTTATTTTTTTAAAGTCATCTATCTGGCTCTGGCTTGTCAGCGTGTCAGGAAGCGTCACTTCCTCTGTGGATAAACAGCGAATGACGCTCTCAGTTTTAGTCGGACAAAGCAAAGAATGAAAGGCTCTGCTAAACTATGAAATGTCATTTTATCATTTCTAAAAGTCAACAATGATGAACACTGAGAGTTAGCAGCAGCCTCATGAAATGACACGTTTCAGCAGCTCCCCTGCTGTTTCTGCGCCTAGCTTCACTTTGCCGTCATAGCAGTGACTAAGCTGAATCAAAAGCTTGCCTGCTGCAGAGATCTTCCTTTCTTCAATCCCAAGTTTCTCCTCGGTGCATTTTCTCGCCTCCTAAATGTGCCTCGGGGTGTGACGGAGCAAAGACTGAGCGCTGCCTGGCATGCTAAATGCTGCAGATTAGCTTGCTATGTCAGCTTAGGCATCCGCCCAGATTCAGCTCCAGCTCCTGTGTGGCTCTGCTCTCCTCCACCCCTCCGTCAGCAGCAGCAGCAGCAGCTGCAGCTGCACACTGCGCTCATGCTAACTGAGCTCCCTTCCCTGTACTGTACTTCTAAGTGCACTCCAGCAGAGCCCATTTGGGACCGCTGGTTGCCATGGCAGCAGCTCCATCCCTTCCCACAGGAACTGCGCCAGAGCGTGGAGAGTGGAGTGTGTGACGGGAGACGTGGGGCCATGAGAAAGTTCAGTGCGGTCTTTTGAAAGTAAAAGACAGAGTCTATATTTAGAGCTCAGGGTGGGGCTGGATGAAGAGAGGCAGGGGGGGATGTGACGTCTTTTGAGGCGTGCTCGTTGCAAGAAGAACCGGGTGCACCGACTGGAAGCCCCGCGGGAGCGTCGGAATGAAGGGAATGCAGTGAAGTTGTGCAGAA
>NC_136699.1:2241921-2319421 GCF_947650265.1 Symphodus melops | reverse complement strand
GAGCCGGTGCCGGCTCTGATCCTGTTGGACGGCTCTCTCCTGTGGAAAAAGGGGAGCAGTGAATCCCGCCCATCACGCATCACAAAAAAACGCGTTAGGCCACCAAATGCAAACGCCAGAGTGGCGTGTTCCGTCATGTTCCTCCATTGCATTCCTAACATGAGTAATCCAAGCCTCCATTTTGCAGGAAGCCGACGATGCCACTGGCAGTGTGAGATATTAAAGAAGGGATTATAGAAGTGCAGAGCGAGGGGGCGGGAGGGCTTTTCCAACACAAAAGTGTCTTGTTTGCAGATTAAAGCTGCCGCTGCTGTGTGACTCGTCCTCCGCAAATATCAAGTACACGACCTGCCGGGTGTCTATTAGACGAGCGACAGGATGCAAACATGTGATCCTCCCAGCTGACGGCTGCTTGGACTGGTAGTGGGCTTCTCTGGAGAAGTTTGACCCGTGCACACGTTCTGAGGCGGTCTAATGGTGCTCCCCTCCGTGTGTGTGCAGAGATCTTGACTTGTTATGAAATCAGTCAGCAGTGAGGAGGTCAGGTCCATACGTTGATGCAATGCTTCTGCTCCTGAGAACTAGAGTACACATGTTGGCTGAGCAACTTACAAAAGCAGATAAGAGGAAGAGGAAAGATAAGAAGGTGCCAGATGCTTGAGCAGGTATGTAAGTCATTTCAAACAGAGCGTAGCAGCAAGCAAAGATTATCTCTGACATACTTTTTTTTTCTCACAGAAAATGCAGCTATATGTGGGGCATCTAAAGCGATGTTGCGAAATCCTTATCTTTACCTCCGAGGGGAATTCTCCCTGGATGTAGGTGCCGTTAAAGATACAGAACATGAATACAGAGTGTAGAGGCAGACGTGAGCCCATAAAACAAAGACAAACATCAACACGCTGAAACACGGGTACAGCAGCTCAGCACAGAGGAGCTAGCTTCATAAATAACTATTCAATTCAAATCCCAAAACTTCATTTGTCCCGGGGGGTCAAATCAAGGGCACACAGCAGATGAGCGACAGTGCGGCTGTACTAAAAATGGAACCAGTGTTTATGTGAAGTACTCAAAGTCTCGTTCACACACTGTGCTGCTGCTGTGTGGTGAGACCATCAGAGGTCACTCATCCATTCTGACCTCACGCTCAAACAGCGGGAGCTACATCCAACGTGTCGCTGCGGAAGGTGGGAATCGAACCCTCAACCTTCCAGTGGAGAGACGACTGACTCTATCAATGAGCAACCCCCGTCTTCAACCCTTAAATCAGATATATTCAGTGAAACTATTCCTTTAAAATGCAGCGGACACGGAGCAGGGGACATGGAGCGGAGGACACGGAGCAGGGGACATGGAGCGGAGGACACGGAGCGGAGGACACGGAGCAGGGGACATGGAGCGGAGGACACGGAGCAGGGGACATGGAGCGGAGGACACGGAGCAGGGGACATGGAGCGGAGGACACGGAGCGGAGGACACGGAGCAGGGGACATGGAGCGGAGGACACGGAGCGGAGGACACGGAGCGGAGGACACAGAGCGGAGGACACAGAGCGGAGGACACAGAGCGGAGGACACAGAGCGGAGGACACGGAGCGGGGGGCACGGAGCGGAGGACACGGAGCGGGGGGCACGGAGTGGAGGACACGGAGCAGAGGACACGGAGCAGAGGACACGGAGCAGCGTCGGTTGCGTAACGATGACATCTTTGGGTCACTAACCTACTCTTCTTGTTATGCCGGGTTTTATAACCTCCGTCTGTCGCTTCAATGTAAAATTCATCAGCAGGAAATGAAAGACAAACCGGAGCCCCGGTTCAATGAACGCTGGAGGGAACCTGTTCATGAGTGAAGACGCCTCTCCATGACCTACATGAGCAAAGGTGAGGCTCACTGCCTGCTGCTTTTATTCAACCTCAACGAGCAGGTCATCCAATGACTGATTAATATCAATCTACACACACACACACACACACACACACACACACACACACACACACGAACGGTAAATGGACATTAGCTTGTTTAGCGCTTTAGACGAAGCACAGAGAAACTTTGGATTTAAGTGTCTTGCTCGAGGACACGTTGGGACATGTTGCTGCAGGAGCTGGGGATCGAACCCTCAACCTTCCGCTCGAGAGATTCGACCAACTGATTCTACCAACTGAGCCGCAGCGGTCTAATATTTGCACCAAGTCCTGCACTTTCAATGCTCGCTAATTTATTTCAACTTTAAATGAGTAAATAATGCACCAAGCGAGTTTAATAACAAATGATTCTGGACAGATTTGATTTTGTAGGCCGTCCTCTCTTTCTTTCACTCACGGCAGCTGAAGTTCTTTATGATTATTAATGATCTATTAATGATTAAAAACTATTGATTATATCGTTTCAAAAACACGTGTTGGACATTTTGACGACCTTACTTTGAAGCTCCTGTATCATCATCCTTCAACAAACGTCTGACACTGAAGGCCTGCAGGAACATCAGGATCTCGCACTCAGTTTAAATCCTGACGCCCCCCCCCCCCCCCCTTTGACAGCCCCCCTCCTCTGTTACACAACAAGCTCGGGCGACGGGAATGTCATTCCACATGCATCAGCGGCCTTTCACTCGCTGAGCCCGGCAGCCCACCGCCAAAGCCTCGGATCCACTCTGCTGTCTGAGTGAAGCATGCAGTCCCTAATCTGTACCCCTGGACTGAGCTGGAGGAAGAGGAGGGTGGGGTGGGGGGGGGGGGGGGGGGGTGGGGGGGGAGGTGTGTGAGTGGTGAGAGGGCACACCGGCTTTTTTAACACACCGGACCCTCGAGAAGGACAAAGATTAAACCGTCGGGGTTATGCAAGAGTTTAGAGCGAGTGCAGAGAAGGAGAGAGAGGAAGGGTCAGGCGTGAAGGGTTCACCGACATCCCCCCCCCCCGCCCCCCCCCTCCCCGACGAGCTGCAACAGTCAAACCACCACACCGACCTCTCAACCCTGAAAACATAAACAGACCACCTCAGAGGGACGGCATGGACACAACACATGCCGCTCCTGAAGACAGGAGCGAGTGATTCTGCGTCCCACATCGAGGTAGAAAGACTGACGACGAGATTTAAGAGAGAGAGAGCGAGCGAGCGAGCAAGAGAGAGAGAGTGACAACTTTACTGAAAACTTTTCCTCGACATAAATCAATCCATCATCCACGTTTACACACATCATCCCCACAGTCTGAGCTCCAGCTTTGTTTCGCTTTCAAAGTTGCCAAAAGTCTCGTCTAACCCTCCGAACATGAAGAACACACACACACACACACACACACACACACACACACACACGCACACACACACCCTTTTAAACTGGCAGCACACTCTGCACACTGTCAAATCCAAAATAACTTCAAAGACGTGCTTCACATTCCAGACTTGAAGGTTTTACTGCAGCCAGCTCCCGGGTCGGAGACGAGTCGGATTTTGAAATCACGAGCTGAAAGACGGCGCTCGGCGTGGAGAGAGTCGGTCTACGAGGAGCGGGTCGGTGCTGTGGTTGTGAACACTTACCCTCGTCGCTCCAGGCTGCCCTCACACTGACACCAACACCTGATCAGATAAGAGTTATCCCCCCGCCCTGCTGTTAGTCCACGGTAAGTCCAACAATCAAGTTGCAAGTCCGGACACTTTGGTGTGACCTCGGCATATCGTCCTGCGCACACACCAGTACCGCCGTCGGAGGTTTGTGCGTGTGTGAGCAACGGGAGTGTGTTGCTCTGGGAGTGAATGTGTGTGTGGATCAGCTTCTGTCCAATGGCTCTGCCCCTCTCTCTCTCTCTCTCTCTCTCTCTCTCTCTCTCCCTCTCTCTCTCTCTGTGTAATGTGGCAAGTTGACTGCAGCGTACGACTCACTTCCCGTTACAGAGTTATGCTGCCTGAGAGGGAGGGAGGGGTGTGTGTGTGTGTGTGTGTGTGTGTGTGTGTGTGTGTGTGTGTGTAGTATGGAGGAGGGGGTGGGCAGTCTTTTTTTTTTTTTTAACCTCCCCGTCAGTAAAACTTCCTCATGAACTTTTTAAATCAGTTGCATAATAATCTGTTAGCTGCATGTTACTCCGGTCAGTCCAGTTAAAATCTCCATCTTGCATTTTTTTTTTGTTTCTGTTGCATTTTCATGGGATGTGTTCTTCAAAAACACCTATACGCTATTGCATAAATTGGGCTTGACATAATTCCTGATTTTGAAGTATAGATATGAAAAATGAACAACATGTGATCTCTGTTTGGATGCTGCAAAAACAAAAACTGGTGTATTTGGCAGAGAACGGTTCAGTATAAGTGGAGAACTGCACCACAGCATTTAGAGCTAACGCTAACTCCTACAGTAAGAATATCTTCTTCTTCTTCATGACTAAAAACTGCAGATGTTTTAGGGTTTTTTTTGCTCATGGTAGCTTTTGGTTTTAAATCTGAGAGATGTGTTATTAGCTTCTGTACTTTTTGACACAATCGTCACTAAAACAACAGATTTAATTGTTCTTGAAAACACGCATCGTACTCATTTAGGAATGGGTGATTTTTTTGTGTCTACGAGCTGCTCGTCCTCATTCGGATCAATAAACAGGAATAAGCAGCTCTTGTTACTGAAACGTTTGGGTAGAAACAACTGAGCTGATTGTTCACTCGGCTCATTACATTTAGACTTTCTGGGAGCATTTTCAGCCCATTAGCAGATTTCCCCCTGATGCTAAGTATTTTAAATTAAAATGCTTCACTACGCTTCATTTCTCGAGGATTATTGTCGCATATTTTAGAAAACTTTATTCCTTTTGAGTCCAAAATGCCTCCAAATAACAAAAACAACGGTCAACGAGACGGCCAATAAAGGTAGCCTTCAAGCTAACCTGCGTTAGCTTGAAGGCTATTATTGTTGCAAAGCTGATTATTGAACTCTGGCCCTGATTAAAGGAACCAGAGAATATTGAACCGCTACGTCATGAAGCAGGAAAGAACCAATCACAAGAAAGAGGGCGGGACATTGAATTTGACAGTACAATTAAACGTTTTACAGGAAGTGAAAACACGTAACAAATACTCAGCTAATGCTAATGGGCAGCTAACATTTAACACGGCGGATGAAGAACGTACGTTGTGCGCTAAATGAAAAGACGTCACGTAAAGTCCGAGCTGGACACTTTCTAACTTGGGCCACAGATTTCACTCTGCTGGATCAGCGCTGATCCTCGTCTGAATGTGCGAGCTCACAACACAGCTCAAGACTTAATGAGCAGGCCGCACAGCGAGCGGATAAGGATTACACTTCAATCTGATTCACCGAGGGAGAAACAAACAAACAGCTTCAGTCAATATTTAACCATCACTGAAGACTTTTCCGGACCATCGGGAGGACTTGAACAGGACGTGACAGTCAAGAGTGAGACATCACGATTTACACTTACACTGACAAAAGTCTGCATCCTACAACTCCCATAATGCAACTTGGCAAAATGATCCTTATTAAACCTTGTTCTTAAAACAGAAAACGACACCTCAATGATTTTAATCACTGGCTTTTCATCCCATCAAAGATCTGAATTGTATTGAAGACAGATCTTTAGTTGACAGTAAGTTAATTATTTTCGTGAGTCCAGTCATTGTTAATCATTTAATGAAACAACTATGACAACATTCATCTTTGAATGTGAGCTGTGAGTTATTTAGACGTCAGTGCAACAAGTAGGGCTTTTATCTATTTGACTCTTTAAAGAGAAAATCTAATTCTTAATTCTCACTCAATTATTTTAAAAGTCAAACATGGAAGAAAAAAAAACGGACCCCTTACTTATGACGCTACGAACAATCAAGACGCCGCGAGCCTGATTTTCACTTCCGATCTGATTCTGATACAAAGGTACAGATACTGATATTACTACATGTCTAACTGATGATGTTGTTGTTGTTGTTGTTGTTGTTGTTAGTCTGAGTAAGGAAACATAAAGATGTCGTAAACACTGCTTTGTGCTGGCTTCACATACAAACAGGAAGCAGGAAACAGCCGTCAGGTTTTTCAAATTAAATCTTTTTAAAGTGAAGCGCACGAATCGTCTGTCGTCAAGTCGTCTGCACGTCGTCGTGGAAACCATCCGTGGACATTTCTTACAGTTGAGTCTGAACGAGTTGAGAACGTTCAGAGTGCCCGAACGTCTGCCGCGATCGGCGCCGTCAGTCCCGACACGGAAACTGCAGAGAAAAGATCGGAGCGGTCGTGACCTTTGACCATGAAACACTCAGTCACAGGAAGCGTTTTTGAGTCAACGAGAGGAATAAATGAACCTTTCACTCCTCTTCCAGTCTGACAGATGACACGGCCTCAGTTACAAAAAACATGAGTGAGAAGAAGAATAAATGATCTGTGAATCACTTTGTCTCCCTGCCGTTCACGCAAAGACGACGCCAACTCCTCTGATAACGGCGTGCTGACGTGAGCTCGCTCAGCTGAAGGATGGAGGAGGGGAAATGAAACCAGCACGGGGTTCATTAAAGTTTACACCATGGGGGAAGTTTCATACAACACGTTTATTTCACATTTCCCAAAACAGAGAAACTCAACTTCGGAAAATAAAACTTTTCCTTCCAGGCTTTGTGGTTTAGCTTTCGGATGTTTTACATGTTCTGTGCTTCGCTTACAAAGACGCAGAGTCATCCCGTATCTACGCACCCACCTATAAATAAACCTGTTCCAGGAAAGAAGTGATTCCAGTTTCAGGTGGAGCTTTTTTTTCTTTTCTTTTCTTTTTTTTTAAATGTTATTGCGTAATTTATCAAGCGGTAATCTGAAAAATGTTGAGTGTCGGCTTGAGGAACACTGGATGTGATTTACAGCAGAAGTAAACGGCACTTCTGTCTTTGACCCGGGTCATGTGGGGGACCACGCGCCGATACTTAATCATGATGTTAATATTGCACAGATTGATTCGTACAAATATCTAGGAGTGCATATTGACAATAACTTATCATGGAGTGTAAATAGTGTGTGTACTAGGATCCAGCAGCGACTTCACTTTCTGCGAAGGCTTAGGGTGTACGGTGTCCAGCAGAAGGTGATGCTGCTTTTTTTTATGTGATCGAAAGTATACTTCGCTATGCAACTGTTTCCTGGTTTGGTAATTTAACTATGAAATTGAAGTCTCAAATAAACAGATTGGTTCACACTGCACTTAAAGTGATGGGAGTGAGGGAGCACCCCACTCTCCAAACAATATTTGAGGAAACGGTACTTAGACAGGCCAAGAAAATAGCCGCCGCGGACCCCTCTCATGTCTTGAATTCTGAGTATGAATTGCTCCCCTCAGGCAGACGTTACAGAGTTCCAGTTAAAAATAAGAAAAGATATTTGAACAGGTATACATTTTCATTTATCCCACGATCCGTTTCTCTGTTGAACTCAGGCCGTAAGTAGAGGTTTCTGTTCCTGTAAAGGAATGCCATGTATGCATGTATGTATGCACTTTATTGCACTGTCAGCACTTGTGTGCTATGCACTGTTTTACTGTATTTTTCTTTTCTGTCGTGTTGTGTGTTATGCAGCAGCCTGTACGTCCAAGGCAAATTTCCTTCGGGACTAAATAAAGAAATCTTGAATCTTGATTACAGCCTGAGACAAGCCGCTGACATGATTGACAGGTGGGCTTAAACCCCGCCTCCGCTCCAGCTCGCCGCCTGTCGGCCGCCGATGATCCTCCGGAGCCCGCTACAGGAACAGACTCAGGCTACAGAAGTTATACGCCGTCAAGTGTCGTACGTCAAACTTGAAAGATGGCCGACTTTGATTTGACGCACCGACGGCTCCACAAGATGTCACAAGAGACACGAAACACAATAAAACATAATCACAGAGCATGAACGGGTATGAAAGACGTCCGACTTGTTTTATGAAGCAGGAGATTTAAAAGCTCCTCGTTCCGTACGATTCTTCGGGTTGTGTCCGGTTTCACACTGAGCTGCAGCTTCTGCTTCTTAATGACTGAGTCATTCCTCTTCCTCTCTGGATCACGTCTCACTACACAGCGAGCGCGAGGGCAGAGACGAGCAATGAGAGAGAGAGAGATGGAAGCGTATCAGGTTTTCAACCTTGCTGCCAGAATAGATATGGACGGCCGTTTCTGGGCAGCGGCCCGTCTGAAACCCAATTCCAGCACATCTTTAAAAGCTTCAGGAAGTCCCGCTGGACTCCAGTCAGTTCCTCCCGTCACTACCAATTTCCCCTTCCAGACATTTCGCCCTCCACATCTCGCTGACACGGTAATTCAAAAATACTTTAATGAGTAATGTTGGGAGTCGTGAGCTGTGAACACGCAGACGTGTCGACTCATTACTGACCGCTCAAATCTGTCACTCTGCCTGAAGTCGGGAGTTAAAGTGGAGAGACTGACGGGATGTAAATCACGCTCTGCGTTACGATCAGTCCAGAGCGGAGTCAACGTCCCTGAAATCTTCAATCAGAATAAGTCATTTTAAAGAAATGACTTCCCCTGTCACTGGGGGGGAAACGTGTCCTTTTCAATTCTCCACCCAAAACGGATGTTTTGAATGCGTCACCCACGGCAACCCCGAGCCGAGTGAAACTAATACCACGATCAACTGCGTGGTATCTTCAAACTCCTGTATCTTCTCCTCATAATACTCCACAGACACGTTGCATATTTAGGCGAGTTACGCACCACGCCGCTCTGTGGCGGGTTCAGTTAAGGTATCTTAAACGACGTGCTTTAACGAACGGAAGACCCACAGAAGACATGTTGGTAGGTTACGAGTCGTTTACCCCGTACACCAAAACGCCGAGGACACACCCACCCGACCCGCGGGCTTTTAACCTCCTCTCTAAAGCGACTTGGTGCTACGTGTAGAAAACCGTCAGAAACTATCAGCGATGTCTTTCAGAGTCCCTTCGCACCTTTAAGAAAAAACGAAAGACCCCGCTCTGTATGAACACCTACGACCTTCAGGAGGATGAAGGTGACGGTCTGGACTATCGTTGACTTCCTGTCAGCACCTGTGGGTCCAATCGGACTCAGAGCTGATCGTCTGCACTCACTGACGTCGTTTCCTTTTGTTTCTAGCTCCTCGCTTGTGGCGTACGCCGCTTTGTAGAAAAGCGTCTGCTGAGTGAATTAAAGGAGTAATTATGTGATTCTGACGGAAACGGCTCCTCACAGGTATAATTGAGTTCATGTGACAGAAACAAGACAATGGTGTGCAGCACCATTAGCGTCACTCTGAGCAGAGCGGATTCTCACGCTGACGTCCTCACAACATATGCTGAGTAAACATTTTCAAACCCCCTCTGGTCCCCAGCGACCGCAGTCCAGCATTAACTTTAATCTGCTAATACCTGCAAATCCCCCTCCAGCATCCCACTCACACACTGTCACCTTGTCAAACTGAGAAGGTTATTTCTTTTTCTTTTTTTTAAAAAGGGAAGATCTTCTTGCCACTTTTCCCGATCGAGTCCAGTCGTCCGTTTTAAAAGCCTCCCACGCTCATTTGAATCCCGAGAATGACGGCAGCCGACCCCCCGCGGAGCTGCCAGGACGGCCCCGCAGCTCTGAGTGGCCGTAGGTGTGTGTTATGCAAGCCTAATGGATGAAAAAGATCTTTGTTTTCTCGACGCCCACAGAGATGGTTCATGTAACAGAGCCGCTTGTGAAATCACAGCTTTTTAACATTTGAGTGTTGGCTTCAGAGGTGCTGAGAGAGCTGCAGGGGGAGGGTCCCCCCCCCCCCCCCCCCGGGTTCAGCTCAGGGGACGACGTCCATCTCTCTCTTCAAACACTTTAAGCATTAGCTCCTTGGTACAGTCCACCTCCTAGGGGTCAGAATCACATGTAACTCAAGAGATGATTAAGTTATCTTCAAACACTTCAGAGCGGTGACATCAGCTGCTCAAAAATGTGCAACAGCGAGCGAGCGGGCCGAGATGAAGACGCTGCTTCATCTTTACTTCTGATTGCTCGTGTGAAAGTGAAACTGTCAGATTACAGCCTGGCTATAAAACTGTTAGCATAGCATCAGATGCTTTATAGATTTTATTCTTATTTTACTTTTATTTTTACTTTTATTTTACTATTTTATTTCATTTTTTCTTAACTAACCGTTTGGACGTTTTGGAGCGACTTGCACAGCGGCAGCGATGCAGTTAGAAAAATGCAAAGAACGTAATGTTGAGCCTTTGAACGATACCGGTGCTATTTTTGCACATGCACAAAACAGTGTTTTTCTTTTTATATTTGTGTATTTTGTTTGTGATATCAGTTTGCATTTCATGCCCTATATCTCTCGTCATTCAGATCTTTTCCTGGTGATCCGCAGAGAGCGTCGATTCCAGCGAGACACTGTGAAAGTCTTTGTTCCTCCACATGTGTGAGAAACTTTTTCCCCATGCCATCTCTGGTTCCTCGCAATAAAAATGTCTCACAATGGGCAGCATTCTTCTGTCAGCTGAGAGAAGCAGAGCTGCTCTGTACTGGTCAAACTGGGACTTCAGGGGGGGTTTTTTGGATTAAACCAGGAAGTAGAGCAAACTGTGCTGCTAAATATTCTCAGCTGAACGTATTTGCATTTTTGTTCTGTTCAAAAAAACGTGAATTCACAGCAGGTGGGATTTATTCATCTCCTGCGTTAGGGCGGGTTCACTCGAGGGACCCGGGTCCCGTACTTGAAGTGGACTCGTGCGTCTTCGAGCACAGTCCGCGGGAGACGTGAAAACAGCCCCTCCATCGTTAACTGAGGATCTTACCTGCTTCTGGGCAGGAACATGGACTCCTTGATGAAGACTGAGCCGGACAGCAGGATGTACCAGCAGCTCCCGATGTCGTCAGGACTAGAAGGCAGAAAGAGGAAGCTGATTAAAAACATTTAATGAGTGAAAGCGAGAGGACGCAGACTAAAATGTCCCAGACTCTGAATCCTGAATCTTTAAAGTTCAACCGGCTCGATAAAAGTGTACGAGACATCTTCATGAAGTAAATCGTCTGAAGACTGAACAATAACCAACATCGTCGTTCGTTTCTCATCTGGATGCGAGCGTCGTCACTCGCTTCATCTACGAGTTAACGCATCGGCAAACTGCGACTGCTCTCAGAGCCAAACACAGATTACTGGCTTCAAAGGAAGACGGAGGAAAAACAAGAGAACGAGCAGAGAGAGAGAGAGAGAGAGAGAAAGAGACGGAGAGAGAGAGAGAGAGAGAACTATGAATGAACCGAGGAATCATCTCTCATCCACCCACAGCCGCCGCTCTGCTCAAACTCACAGACGAGGAAATTGGGCATCGCAGACGAGGTAAACTCTGGCTGACCTCCGGATGATGCTGCTGGCTGTCAAGTTCTTACAACACCACTGATAAGCACGCACACACACACACACACACACACACACACACACACACACACACACACACACACACACACACACACACACACACACACACACACACACACACACACACACACACACACACACACACACACCAGACTCACTCGGCACTTTAAGACATTTCATTTTTCAGTTTGATGTCGTTTGAGGCATTACGAGTGTTTTTAAAAAGACGCCTGGAGGAGCGCTCGCTCTCAGCTTCACAACTCGGACTTGGTTTTAGACTCTTCGTGTTCGGAGCCGCCTCGATATTTTTGGCGTTGCGATCGCACAGTGTTATTTATTTTTAATGCGTTGCTTCGGTTCCTTTACTGGTCGGAGCTCATCTCAGGACTTTTCACGGCTATCGGAGGGGATTGCAGCGGGATAATCTGGCTGAGATGCACTGAACGTTTTCTGCTCAGTTTGCAGGATTATGCTGCATGTTAGGGACTGAGAATGTAAACAGATGCATCGGAGACGGATGAAAGCTTGAATGCACGCTTTCATCCGTACACATGTGGTGAGAGGGCTTAAAAGGACGAGAAACATAAAGGAGGGCGGCGATATAAAAACCTTCTGTGCCTGACCAATCAGAAACGCTGCAGAGAGATGCCCTGCACCCGGAAAGTTCCTGGATCTTAAAAAAGTAAACCCCACCATGCAGGGTCATTTTTAGGGGCCAGTAGCTCAGTCTGTAGGGACTTGGGTTGGGAACCGGAGGGTCGCCGGTTCAAGTCCCGGCACGGACCAAGTCCGGAAACTGGTCTGGTAGCTGGAGAGGTGCCAGTCCATTTCCTGAGCACTGCCGAGGTGCCCCTGAGCAAGGCACCGAACCCCAAACTGCTCTGGAGCGCTCGCTGTGGGCAGCCCCCTCACTCCGAGACCTCTACATTAATGCAGGTCACTAGAACCCTGTTTGTGCATGAGTGTGTATCTCAGCCTGTGTGTGTGTTCATTAGGCAGAGTGTAAACCGAATTTCCCCTCGTGGGATTAATAAAGTATAAATTATTATTATTATTATCTTTTATCTATTTATTTATTTATTTTATTTTTTGGGGGGGGTTCAACCTTCACAAAGAACAGGACAGCTTGTGATTCTTTTCTTTTGTTTTTGGTCGACAGTTTCTGACCTAAACAATCGGTTTGCCTCGTGACAGTCAGGCGGAAGTAGAAAAAAAAAAAGTGAAGGAGGAAGTATCATCATGTCACGCTGACACCGTCGATCAGTGCTGGGAAATCAGCGTGACAGAACACGTTATGTTTTGATTGTGAACACGTAGAAAGTCGAACATGAAAACGAGCTTCACACAGAGATTCAAGTTTTCCACAAACATCCTGATTTTATTCTTTTCCAACAGAACAGACCTGCAGTACGTACCGCTCCACCTCGGTCATGGCTGTGACCTTTCAGTGACGCTCCTGTAATCCTCTCTCCAGAGATCATGTTTGAAAAACTTTTGGTTTTGTCAGCTGTCGCGCTCATCGAACCCTGAGCTTGATGTGTCTGTGCTCATTTAAACATCTTCAGCTGGTCTGACTGAGACTTTTTAATTAGAGACAGAAAAATAAATCAATGACCACTAACGCACCAGCATGCTGGGACTGGCTGTGCTTACAGAGCCCCCCCCCCCCCCCCCCCCACACACACACACACACACACACACACACACACACACACACACCTAGCATCCCTGTGCTGAGCGGTTTTTTTTCCCCCTTCATCACTGAGAACAAAGTCTTCCTCTTCCTCTCCTTGTCGATGTGATGAGACTGAAGGCAGCAGCACACCCTACTGACAAACCTCCACCAGCGTCCACTGTCCTGCTCCCATTCCTCCCACTGATCTCTGCACGCCTCCCTCCAGCCTCTCGCATTCACACAACACACGAAGGAGACGCTAAATTATTCATTTAGATCCAGCGAGCGAGGGGAGCACCTTGCATGGAGGAGGAAGAAGAGGAGGAGGAGGAGAAGAGGAGGAGAAGAGTAGGCGATCATAGCTGCTCATGCACCGAGACAGCTTGACTGAACTGGGTCACGCGTGTTGGAAGCAGTCGTCAAACGCTAAACATCCTCCAGCGACCCCCCCCCGAGGAGTCTTTAACGCCGTGGATGCTGGTTATCCGAGGGCCTCGGCGGCGGTAAACCAGGGGTGAATTTAACATCCAGACTTCAGATGTAGAGTTTTATCCCAGAGAGAAAACTCATCTTGAGAAACTCACCGGCGCTCTTCTCCAAAACAAGATATTCCCCGTATTTTAGCGATAATCACTTATTGAATTTCAGCTTGAATTTCCCTCGGGATCAATAAAGCATCTATCTATCTATCTATCTGAACCACCGTCGCACCATGAAATGTTTTTACTCACCAACTTTAAATCTAAGGGGGAAAAAAAAAAAAGGCAAAAACATTTGTTGTCACACCTAACTGTCTCCGTAACAGGTGCAAGATGTGTGTTTTCATCTTTCCCTCGCGGCAACTGTTTGACACTGTAACCATGGTAACGGCTTTTTTTTTTCTTCCTCGGACTGATTCAGCCCCCGTCGCATCTTCCTCTTTTAGCTATTTCAATCAAAACGTTCAGTTCTCTGCACGTGGGCTCACAGGGTGTGTGTGTATAAAATATAAGTTTCCATGACAACCAAACCACTAACAAATAAATAAAGGACAGGGATAGTGACATTTCTTTTCTTTTCTTTTTTGGGGAGTAAAAGCAGACAAAAACGCCAGATATTATGCAATCAGATTCCTCTGTAGGGTGGCGGCAAGACGTGATGTAATAAAGATGGTTAAGTCATTAAGGTTACAATATATCTGAGATGGCGAGAGGTGAAAGAGTTAAACGCCACTGTATCAATCCGGAATCCAAAATAAAGTTTGTGTTCAGAATCATTGGATCGTCTTTCCTCTCTAAGTCGAATGAATACTTACAGTTTTGACTTTAACGGTTGTAGTTTTGAGTCGTTTGGACTTTCAAACAAGCAAAATCACCTTTAATTGACGAGCACGTCGTTCTGTTGAAGCGCAGCGATCTAACGGGGGTCAAAAGAGGAACCAGAAGCCGGGCCCGGCGTCAAATGTGTCGGGTCAGCCTCCATCTCAGGAGGGCTTTAGCTCTATAATCCCTGGGAGGTAAATCCAGAGAGGTTCAGCCTCTCACAGCATGGGATGTGTGTGTGTGTGTGTGTGTGTGTGTGTGTGTGTGTGCATGAAGTGTTAGCACTTCAGCAATCTGGAGCCGCAGGCTGGAAAGATGAGTACTTTTCTAACCATTACCCTTATCCTCCTATCATTACTCGGGGACTGCCAACTGCTGGAGACTGGAGCAGCGTGTGGGTCATTAACTGGGTCGTTTGTGTGAATCTCAGTGATTTTATGCAACATTACATGTGTTAGAGGGAAAGAAAAACACAAATATGTTGGCAGGATTTACTGCCAAGTGAAATGTCCTCCTTCATAAAATCAAGAGACGCTCAGAGAAAATACAGCTTCCTTCATGGGATTCTTGTGTTTAACCTTCTGATATTCTCCTCCTCTTCCTCAGAGCTCCTCTTCATCATGTGTGTGAAGTGTGTTGTTGTAAATCCACTCTGATCCTGTATTTGATCATGTCTATAAACCCCTCTATTTCAGCCCTGCTCAGAACAGGCTGTTTCTGCGTCTGTAGCTTTAAATATGTAAATAAGCTGTGTCTGACCACGCCCCCTCTCTGGAAGGGCTCGGGTGTACTCGCTGCTTTCTGGCTCCATGTCCTATTGTTTACGGTGAGAAGGCAGACTCAGAGGGCAGAACAAACACCTAGCTGTGGGAGTGTCGCCCACCTGGGGGAGGGGCTACTGCCCTTTGTGATGTCATACAGGGGAAATCTCCAAACGGCCTGTTTGAGCACACTTTCTGAAAAGTGGAGCAGGCAGAAGACGGAGAGGATGGACTTTTCTCATGATTGGGGGGGTTTGTAGACAGACTAGATTATATATGACCTTTAAAGGAGTCTCAACTGTAACATTTTACTTGTGATACATCTTTGAAATCACAGTTTCCTTCTTCGTAGAACTCTGTAAAATATGTGCCGACGTGAAGGCCATACTACTTAGAGATCCCATCTCGTTTCAAATTCCCCCCACTGATTTTTAGAGCCTTGGTTTCCCAGCAGATTATCATAGCTGTTGTAAAGAGGCTCGGAAATGAATGAATGATTTTTTTTTTTTTCCACCAGAGACGGTTTGATATGGATCTCACTGAGGAAGAAAGTCAATCTGATGTGCTGCTGTTTAACACCAGGCTCTTATCAGGGGGGAGCCCCGAAAGACATGCAAACAAATAGAAACGACACGCTTGTGCAAATTAAATGATCCAATAAACCAGAGATTTAAAAAAAGCTGCTGTGTTTTGATGCTTCAGCCTGGAGGTGAACTGAGACAAGAACAGACAGTTCTACTCTCCTCTGGATGAAAACACAGTCAACCTTCAATGGATCATCATTAAGACAGACGGCGGTCACAGATTGATTAGTGATCGACCCCGTAACAAGATGCTCAACATCAACAGGTGTTGACCAAGTTATAATAAGTGTTTATGTTTAATAAATGCGTGCTGACTCGTTCTCCTGTCACTCGACCAGCTCGGCGTGGACTCATTAGTCTGAACATTCGCAACAACATCAGCGCTGTTGACGGACAAATACCACAGGAAATGCGCCCTAAGCTTTTAAAATGAGTGTGTGTGTGTGTGTGTGTGTGTGTGTGTGTGTGTGTGAGCATGGTTTGTAGAGTATTGGACTTCAGGGCATCTTGCTGGATCTCCAGTTTTGTAATGCGACCGCCACTTAATCTGCATTCCTTTTGTTTAATGAGCTCCCACACCTCCGAGTGGGTTTCTAATGAGGTGTCGACTCTTCCCCCAACACACACACACACACACACACACACACACACACACACACACACACACACACACACACACACACACACACACACACACACACACACACACACACACACACACACACACACACACACACACACACACACACACACACACACACACACACACACACACACACACACACACACGGGGGGGGGAATCAGGAGGCTGAGAAGGGACAATGGCCCCTCTCTCGGCCCTTTGGAGCCCGATAGAGTTAATCAACGGTCTTAATTCTCTCCACGGGTGTTCTTGAGACGTCAGCATGTGGCAGCAGTGAAACACTGTGAGCTTAATACAGCTGTGGCAGCTTTTCAAAAACGCAGACTGAAGCTGTCGATACGACTTCACCATCATATCAGCACTCAGCAGCAGCTATGAGTGTTTTCTTTAAAGTGTTTTTGACGCTTGCAGAAGTTCAAAGTAAACGATCAAATATCATCAACTTCCATACAGCTCGGCACATTGTGATACTTACTAGTACAGCACTTCGTTGGCCTCGTGTCTCTCATAACGCACCGTCTCGCACATCATCCTGCAGGGACAAACAAGAGGCACAGTCAGAGAGACAATAAGAGGACATGTTGGATTTTATTGCGATGTTCCTGAAAACAGAAACAAAAACTGAATCATGAGTTTAGGACTTAAGTCCACGAAGGGTTCAACATCACCGACCGACTGTGATAATCTGGCTTCTTTATTCAGAGTCCACTTCTCACTTTGTCCCAACTTACCGTAAGCACCAATCAGAGGCCGGCAGGGAACATGTCGCTGATCGTACTTTACTTTTGTGTTATCTTACGCGGGGTGATGGGGGGGGGGGGGGGGAGCAGCGTGTGGCTGAAGGTGCATTCAGGTAAATGAAGCTGATGGAGGGGAAGTCAGCGGTTCTGCTTCCTCTTCAGTGTGTTACGGTAAGGCCTTTGAAAAGCTGACACAAAGCGATGATGAAGACAGCGTCAGTCCATTGGGTGTGTCCTCCGTATTAGATGCGGCGAGGTTGCTTTATATTGTGTGACGTTAGCATTAGCATGATAGCATTTCTTTACGTCTTCCGACTTTGTGCTGAGCTCGTGCTGGATCCATGTTGGGTCTGAAGCGTCTTTAGATAACATTTGTTAAAGGAGACGTATTATTCTCACTTTCACCTTTAACATTCTGAAACATTACAGTGTGGAGCTTAAAAACCTTATTTTTGTATCTGATCCTGGCGTCGGTAAAATCCCTCATTCCAGCCTCGGCCTGAAACGCTTCGTTTGAGCTGCTGTCCCTTTAAGGCCCCGCCCCCCCACAGGCCCACTCTCCTCTGATTGGCCGGCTCTGTTTTCAGTTGCAGGGACATTTGTGCTACATTCCCTTTAACTCTGCGCTGGGAATGACGTCACGCACGAGATGAGCGTGTTTCTAGTTGCGAGTCGGAAAAGCAACATGGAGAGAGTACCGCCTCCAGGAGTACCTTTGTTATGTTAGCTAACGTCAGACGATAACGCCACACTACGTGATAGTTTGTGACCCCCCAAAAAAACAAAAACAAATTGACAACATGCACAAGACAACAAAAAGAGTAACTAGCGGCTAATAAGCTCGACAGTGAAGGCTGATGCACAGTGAGCTTCCAGGTGGGCGTGTCCTTCATAAGAGCTGCCGCAGTGGGCGTGTCCTTCATAAGAGCTGCCGCGGTGGGCGTGTCCTTCATAAGAGCTGCCGCAGTGGGCGTGTCCTTCATAAGAGCTGCCGCGGTGGGCGTGTCCTTCATAAGAGCTGCCGCGGTGGGCGTGTCCCACGACTTTGCTCTGATGCGTCAGGTTCTGTCTGAAGCTCTCGTCTGTGAACGTCTCGTTCAGAGCAGCAATAATCAGCCTTCAATAGTTCCATCATAGAATCAAAACGAGCGTCATTAATCCAGGTTAGATGAATATTTACAAGGTGAGGCTTTAGAAGATGTGTTGAGCTCCTAAGTTAGGCACCGTCTCTCTTTGTGTTGTTTTCCTCACATTTAAAGAGGACATTATGCAAACAGGGATAAACTAAAAATTAATTTATTTTTGAGGGGAAACATTTGGTCATGTTTGTCTAATCACAGATTTTGGATATTTGGAAGCAAACCCCCCTTTTCTTTCACAAAATGTGAAAAAGTCATTCGCGTCAAGCTTTCTGGAGAACGCCTCCAGAGAAGACCATGACTGCCTCAACTTTAGAGACAGGAGGCAGCCATAGTAAACAGAAGCTGATCAAAACATAGCAGGCTTCAAAAATAGCTGGGGGCGGCCTTTGTGCTGCAGCGCCAAATTGCACAACGACCAAAAAACAATCCAGGCTTTAAAAAACAAGCGGCTGTGTGAAAATGTACTACAGAAGGAAAACAACACATTCCTCCCGGATGAAATGTGCAGAAACAAAGAACTATAATATAATCCCATAGTTAGTGGGATGTCTGGCTGCATGGGAGATTTTTTTTTTTTCCCCTTCCTAAAGTAAGGAGAAGTTGGCTGCAGCGTTGGGTTGGTCTGTGGGAGCACGGGGACATTCCTCCTGATCCACACAGGGAGCAGCCACAGGGGTTACTGTGGGGTGGGAGGCCTCCGAGGGTCACACGCTGGAATGTTCCAGCTCGCAGGTCCTGCTCGGATACATTGTTCAGTCGCCAGGATAATCCACATGTATGCACACAAGGCATGCTGGGAAAAGGACTTCTGACCGGCAGTGTTTGGAAAGTCAACGCCTGAGAGAAGAGACTGGAAAGCTGATGCGGTGACGGGCGAGCGAATCGTGTATGTGGAGCTGAACCACATGTTCACGTCACGACAGCTTTGTCTGCGGCGCCTGTCGTGGTTAGTTTGCACGCCGTGTGTACACAGGGTAAAGTCCTCGAATCTCTCCTGCATGTCCACAGACTGTGATGTCAGATGTCTGTTCCTGCAGGGGGCGCTGGAGGCTCCACGCTGGAAACGCTGTTTCAGCCTAACGACAGGCCGAGAGCTGGAGCTGAGGCGGGGCTTAAACCTCTTGACTGTTACACGGCGCCCACCTGTCAATCATATCAACCACTCGACTGACTATGACTCACAGGTGTTTTCTTTACATTCATCCTTGTACAGACTGTCAGTGATGTTAAAACTCTCATGTGTTTGTGACTTCCTGTGTTCTTAGAGTCAGCCTCTAGTGGACACTCGCTGAACTGCAGGATTCTCTCTCTCTCTCTCTCTCTCTCTCTCTCTCTCTCTCTCTCTGTGTGTTTGCATTAACACATACAGAACCTCTGGGAGTTTTTCTTTTTTCTTTGCTTCCTCTTAAATCGTTCTTAAAGTGCCAGTCACATAAAATGAGACGTTTTAGGGGGCAGATTTTACTCATAGAGAGAAAAGAGGCAGAGAGGCTGCTGGATTAGAAAACCAGACGATTTCAGCATCGTTTGGCCCGGCGGCTTGCTGTTAATTTTCCAGCCGTTATGAAGCACACACAGGGGAGATGTCACTGTGTTTCCATTTGCATTTAAAATTCAAAGCGGCGGGGAGGATCGCGCTCCAGATTGTGTTCATGAAGAGCCGGGCGAGTGTGTGCAACAGAGTGACTCTCACCTCAGCTGGTGCTCTCGCAGGTTGGACAAGGCCTCCATCCCGTGGAGGTACGAGTAGACGATCTCCAAGTCCTGAGGAAGAGACCAGAAGTGCTGTTAGACACGGGCAGCAGACATGTTTACAGCTTATCCCACTGACAATCATCACATAAAGTTTCAGTTTCAGCGATATTTGGAAACTTTCTGTTTTGCATTTGCCTTCAATAATGACGGTAACTGTTTGACGGTCCCTTTACTCTTCATCCAGCCTCAGAAAGCAGCTTTTCATCAATGAAAAATCTTCGATATCTCGACTTAAAACTAGCGGCTGAGCAACTTGGCTGATGGGCTTTAAGGCGAGGCACATCCAAAGATCCAACACGGCCATGATGTAGCAGCCTTATAAATGAAGACGTGTTTTGGATGATTAACAGAGAAACACTTGTGTATGTTCAAGCAGATCTAAAACAGACAGATATGACACTGTGGTCACAGTGAAGCTGCCGATGGTTCACGGCACAGAAGCTCCGTTTACCAGGATTTGTGCCGCTGCTCATCGGAGGAGAGAAAGCAATAAAAGCACAGAAGAAATAAAGGAAGTACACTGCACGAGCATAAACTCGCCATTCAGTCAGTTCATCAAGTGACCCAGTGAGCGGCGCTCGCTTCGTCTGGCCTGACTCCAAATCAGAGGTGAAACAAAGTGGGCCTCTCTGCGAGCTGGCAGCTGCCACAAGTTCCTCCACTGTCTGCCGGGGCACACTGACTCTGTGTGTGTGTGTGTGTGTGTGTGTGTGTGTGTGTGTGTGTGTGTGTGTGTGTGTGTGTGTGTGTGTTGCATCCACTGGGACGCCGTTGTCGGAGGCAACTGGAGGTAGATGTGGAGACGGCAGAGTGGAGGGACAACAGAGCGTCAGTGTTAAGACAAACAGATAAACCCAGCCTGTCTCTGGGGTTCGATTCCTCAAACCCACAAACGAACGCTTTGATTGTGCTGGTCTGGTTTCTCGAAGGCCACAATCACAGCAGTGTTAGAAGTCTCTCTGCGAGGCGTCGGAGCTGAGCTTTAACTTTGTCTGTGAGGTCGCCGGCTGCAGAAGGACTCGTGAACTTTGAAGCACAACATGTTGTTTGAACAGAAGTTTGGCTGACGGACAGGAAGAGGTGACCTCAGAGGTGAAAGTGAGAGGAGGTAACACAGCTCTGCAGGCTTTATGTAACTGGGTGTTGCTCCTTTGAATCAAACTCTTTTTGTTATTTGGGCTCGGCCTTCATGAGACTCTGGACGGAGACACACAAAGTGTCCTGAGGCCAGGCGGGCCCCGTTACGTCACACTCTGTCATATCCTCACTAACCAGATCCTGCTGCTGCTGCTGCTCACTGTGTCTGCAGACAGAGTCGGACACATACTGCCACCTACTGGGGGGCGGAGGAACTGCAGCCTGGATTAAATGGGACGTGTGGAATTAAAATGAAATCTAAATTAAAGCAAGAAAGTGTGCCGCTTTAGAAATGTTTATTTAATTTGATTTTTGTTTTCACTTTTTAAAAGAAGAAAGAAGACAACGATGTCTTGTCTCTTTAAATCATATTAAATATCTTTTCATGTATGAATACTTGGATCAAGTTCGGGTTTTAGAAGTTATGTCACGTGCCCATTGTGGTCGTGGTCGTGGTCAAGAGAGAGAGAGAGACAGAGACAGAGAGAGAGGGAGACAGAGAGAGAGAGAGAGAGAGGGAGAGAGAGAGAGAGAGAGGGAGAGAGAGAGAGAGAGGGAGAGAGATAGAGAGAGAGAGAGAGAGAGAGAGAGAGGGAGAGAGATAGAGAGAGAGAGAGAGAGGTAATCGAACCGTCCACAGGTGTGACTGAAGCGTCTGCTCCTCGACAAACTGAGCAACAGCAGCTCTCTCATTGGCTCATTACAGGAAACAGACCTGCTTTCAGGTGCTAACTACTGAAGCATCTCTGCGAGGTGTCTGCAGGGTCACAGCTCGTTTAAAACAACGTCTCATATCTGAAACCTGCCGCGAGACAAAACAGTCCCCACTACGACCTGCGAGTCACGACCGAGGACAGAAACAGAATGTCTTTAAAACATGTGACCGTCGACTCGCTTCTTGAGACACAAAGGGACTCATGATCCAGACAGAGTGTCGCCACTAGGTGGCAGTGTCGCAGCTCTCTTTGCTCCCCAGTGACATCACCAGCGCCACTCAAACAGCAGCCTCACAGGAAGAAAAATGCTAAACCATCAATTGTGGCTTGAGTCTCAAATATTTCAGATGGACCGGATGGAAAGAATGGAAAAGACCCCCCCGACCCCGGCCTGATTTCCCCCCCCTTTTTCTCAGCCTGCTCTGCTTTTAGACACAGGGCTGAGGGGGGGGGGGGGGGGGGGGGGTAGTCATAATATCAGTTTAAAAGACAGGCTGTCTCTAAACAACTGAACATCCAGAGATCATTCTCTCAGCTGATTTTGTGCAGAGATCAAACGCAGAGCGTGTTTGATGTGCGCGCTCTCAGCATCACTTAACAAAGACGTCTGCTTCATTCTCATTCACACGAGGAGGAGCAGTCGCCGCCGCCACTCTCGTAGTCAGGAGACAGGAAGGAGAGGAGAAGATGAGGAGGAGCGGGCAGCAGAAAGTGGGACATGCTGATGAAGGCTGCATCCAGCAAAAACTCGCCTCATTGTTTATGCTGCATAAAGACAACGCTTGCACTTTTTTTATTTCTTTATTTCACCGCTGGCTCTTGAGCTTTTTTTTTTTGGGAAGGGGGGGGGTGGCTCCCATGTAGCAGGCTGCAGCAGTAACACCCTCTAATCCGTCCCTCTTCTGGACTAATCCCTCCAGGAACACAGGTGGCCCCCGCTGCAGGAAAAACATACCAAGATGCTGTTCTTGATAATAAAAAAAATTAAAAAAAATAAAAACTGCTGGAGACCCTCAAAGCTGAGCGAGGTAATCGACCTCAGCGTTCCCCACATTCCTGCTAGCTTCACTTCATGTGACCTCTGTGTAAACTTCTGCAGCATGTCGTCGTCTGTCAGACAGGTGGAAGCAGTGCAATGCAGCCAAACGAGTGCAGGCATTTCCTCTTTGAAATGAAAACAATAGTACGCCTTGTCTTCCCCAAAAACACACACACACACACACAAACACACACACACACACACACACACACACACACACAACGTCCTCTACTTTCCATCTATTATGTTTGTCCCCAGAGGGAGAGGGTGCAGCGTCGGCACAGTGCCAGCCTGTTGAGTGGCAAAGCCTTCAGAGGGCAAGGAAAGGAAAGGAAAGGAAAGGAAAGGAAAGAGGCGGGGTGGGTGGTGGTGGTGGTGGTGGGGGGGGGAGGGGTCAAGGAAGTCATGATGCGTTTCCTGCACTGACTGAGTTCACTGAGACTGAGGAGGAAAAGCTGCAGCTTAAGGATGCAGAGAGAAACAATCACAGCCTGAAGTCGCTCGTTAGTTTGGTTTCAAAGTCACAAAGACGTTCTTTCAAAAAGCACTTTGAGCTGTAAACATGAACCTTCTTATAAAACCTTTCATCCTTTCTATATGGAAATAAACATTAACCTTAACCCTCGCAGGTCAAACTTGTAAGAACTCAGGGCTTTATGTTACTCCCTCTGCCCCTTCATGTCGGTAAAAATTACGACGACTTCGGAGAATTCTCGTTTCACGAAGCAGCTCGTCAAAGAAGCCGAGATATTCGGGGCCGGACGGACGTTTGCTAACCAGGACGATGACTCTGCAGCCTGATCCTGGAAGGATTCAGTTCATGGGGTGATGAAGAGTCCAGGACTCAGGCGCATTTCCTCCTTATTGGGACGTCAATTCTTCAATTCCTTCATCTGTATGATGACTGACAGCAGTGAGCAGATGTCTCCCTCCCTGCCTCCCTGGAGCAGACGGACTTTAGAGGTGCAGCTTCAGCGCGGGGTCACCCTGCAGTGCAGCATGCATCCTCTGTTCTTATCTCTTTAACACCACTCTGTCTGTTTGCCTGATAGGAGGCTTCCCTCCGCTCGGGCCCTTTCACTGAGGGTCGATCCATTTATTCATTTGTCTCTGGCTGAGAGCAGATAGCAGACCTGCGTGTGCATCTATCACCCGCTGCAGACAAACATCAAAGAGAAACACAATGGCGCCCTGTGGGAGAGACAAACAAAGGCGTCTCAGGTAGGGGAGGTGAAGGACGCGTCTCTGTCCCGCCTCAGACATTTGAATATTTCACCACCTCCATAAATCTGCTCAGAATAGAAAGTGAACGGTCCCTGCATGCTCTCATTAGGAGTCGCAGCGTTTATCTCACTGTAGATGTGTTCATGTGTGTCGAGGGAGCGACGCAGCAAACAGCAGATGATGAGCTTATGTTTGTGTGTGTGTGTGTGTGTGTGTGTGTGTGTGTGTGTGTGCTTCAGAAACGAGCGATGAAGTGGTATAAAGCCTTAACAGCCCTCTGGATGTCTGTTTGAGTGAAGCTCGCATCCCACACAGCCAATCAATGAGCCCGTCTCCCTGGTCGACAACATTAGCATCTCCAGACGTCTGCCTGCTGTCGAGGAAATCCTGCTTCCATAATGTTATTCCCACTCTCACAGCCTCTCACTCACAGGGCACTGAGACGTGAAAAATACACAAATCACTCGTCTGGTGTTGCTTTTTTTTTTGGGGGGGGGGTTTTTTGGAAGATCTTCTCTTACATGCAGAGCGGTTGACATTAGCACAACGCTGAAAGAGTCAAACAGAGGTAGAGCAGTCCGGCTCTCTTTTAAACTCTTTGGACTCGTATCACAGCTTCACGGTGATGCGTTCAGGTGCTGGAGGAGTGTGCACTTTTTGGTTCTCTCGCTCTTTATCGTTTGGAAAGTTCAGATCAGAAGAGACGTGTCCACAGGTCACCCGGATACTTTGCTGGATGAGGAAAGAATGGATGCATGAGCTGATGCAGACTTGATTCAGTTGATGTTTATTGTCCTTTAAAGGACATTAGGCCCCTTTAACAAACCGCTCATGTTGACTCTCATCCCACGTGCTGCCACAGTCGCTCCTCTTTGATTCTCCTGAAGCCGAGCGGGAGTCGAATAAGGAAGTGAGAGTGGGAGCGAGCGAGGCCACCTGCTGTGAGACATGTGTGCTTCTGTCAGCCTGTCTCAATGAGTTTTCACACTCAGTCACATCTCACTGGCAAAATTGTGAAAAACGAGATGCTGCTTTCTGTCCGCTGTGGCGGCCGTTTGTCGGTTCAGAAATGACTAAACTGTAACGTGAGACAGTCTCCATCATCAGCAACTATTTGGATCATTTTGAGCAAAAAAAAAAAAAAAGAAAAGAAACGTGACATGGCAACATGATGAAGTGCATCATTTCTCCGAGATTCAAGATAATTAAAACATCCACATTGGATCTGTACTGCGACTCCTCCGGCGTCTTGTTTGCAAGAAGCTGCGTTCAGGGACACGCTGCATCTTTTAGCCGGGTTGGCTCATTCTCAGCCTCCCCGTCTAAGACGCTTACGACCTTGATCCCTGGCAGTCAAAGAAGGAACGGCCCGCTCTAATCACGCCACTTTTTTTCGCGGGGGAGGATTTGTTGTCGTTCCGTTTCAGGAAAAAGAAAGAAGAAAAAAAAATCGCTGTGAAAAGCACAAATTAATCCCCGGCGATCGTGGAGCGAGGACGACCTACTTCTACAACAATCGCTCACTTGTCACTGCGGGGGTGAGCTTTAAACGGCACATACCTACCTTCACCCCCCCACCCCCCACCCAACCCCCGAACCTCGCCGCGGCCGCTTGGAGGTCGGGATCCATGCATGATGCAAAAACAGCTCATTAGAGTGACATAAACGCGGGTTAAAGAAGCCGGATTATACTCTGTGTTTGAACTGCTGAACATGAACATGTGGGCGTTGGATTTTTTTTAGATCAGTTTCTAATTTAGAGGAAAAAAAGGGGAACACGTTTTTATAGAAAAGAAAATTAAGTGTCATGTAATGGGATTTACTGATGATTCAAAATAAACTCTCTGCGTCATGATCCGGAACATTCCTCGTTTGAAGTTTTGACCTTTTCCAGCTCTGCTTTCCTACAGCAGCGACCTCTCCTCGTTCAGTCACACGTCGGTATTCCTGGATCCTCTTACCGTGACAGCGGGGGGAGGAGGAGGAGGGGGGGGGGGTCTTGTGTGTCAGGTCGGGGGGTGAGGCTCACATTCCTCAGATGACACCGGCTAGATAACGTCTCAGTCTGCACACCAACACACGCATGCAAGAGGCCGTCCAAGGCAACCCCCCCCCCCCCCCCCCGCTGACTTCTGGAAGGTACCGAGCAGGAGGAGCCAACTGGGTCAAATGTTCGGACCGTGCGTTTAAGAGGAAACCGTCCATCATTAAAGATGAGACCGCGCTCAGAGAGGACGACGACATGCAGCAGTGATGTTTGACTCTTAAAGTGACGCTTTCATCATCTGTTCGATGAGCAGGAGTGTTCAGATCGCTGCTCCTGCACACTGCACAGTATCTTCAGCACTTTGATTTTTAATCTTTATATTTTCTATATATTCTTTAAATCTTCTGTTCGTTTGCACATGAGAGAAACATTTGGTTCCATTTTCTTCTGCATGTCCGTCACGTGTTAAAAAAAATGACAATAAAGAAGATTTTGATCGTTGGATGCTTTCGCTTTCATGTGGGTTGTAAAAACCAAATAATGAAGTTTACATATTAGCTATGAGCTCTTTCCTTTCCTGATGTTTTCTAACCTTGAACGTGCCGTTTGCAAAGATGTCCTCCTTTATTTTGGACATTTTTAAGGTCACTGACGAGATAAAACCATCGATGAAGAACATCATTGCCGGTTGCAGCACAGATCGCCTCGGGTTCATTAGTTTAACTGCTAAACGTCACTCTCCACACAGGACGCTGTCTCACGTGGACGTCTAATGTTTGTCTCGTGAAAGCATCCGGCTGCATCAGGTCTGAGGGCGAGTATTTGGAGGATGACGAAGAGGAAGGCAGAGCTGCTGTACGAGCCGTGTAGCGACGTAAACGGACCGCTGGGAGTCACGCGGCTCGTGTTGAAGGTTGGAAGGTCATGTTGCCTACGGTGCAAAATCTGCTAATGGCAATATATTGCATTATATTGTCATGTCAGCACAAACGCCGCAGCGTGTCTGTGTCAGTGTGCCGAGTGGGACGAAGGAGCAGCCCCCCCCCCCCCACCCCCGAGCAGACGAAACAGCAGCGACCGCAGTTTATTCCAAATGTGCACGGAGTTCATCACACACCTCGGGGGGCAGACGGTCCCGTGTGTGTGTGTGTGTGTGTGTGTGTCTTTGTTTGTACATTCCCAGTGTTAACAGGGTGGCCAGGCAGCTGTCCTTGAGTCTCTATTGACACACAGTGTGGGATCTGCTGGGTATTTTTATCCATTAGCCTGCGTGAGAGAGCAGGTGGAGGCTTTGTGGACGACAACAAGGTCACACAGTGACGACGGCAGCTACTCCGAGATATCTGCCCCGGCTAAACGTCCAGCTCCCACCGACCCCCGCTTCCTCTTCTTCTTCTTGTTTTACAAAGAGAGCCACAGTGTGAGGAAGAGTTCTCATTCCCAAAACATCACACTCATTACTTGGGAAGAAGAGTGCAAACCTGATAAGAAAGGCGGGACTTCTGCTGCTCACATTTATTTGAATCTGAACCCACGAACGGTGCAGATGTCCTGCGTCTAACCCGCATTCCCACTGAGTGAAGTCGACATGTCACCCAAAGCTAATCAGCCACCTTATTCTCACGTGGCGTGAACTCAACAGGTTAAGCTAGCAGAGCACATTAGCCTCCTCACTCTTCCTCCTCACAAGCTAAATTTAAGCCATCACACTTCCCCGGCCACCTGCTCGCCTCTTTTCAACCGCAGCGGCCTCTTCTTTGTACGCAGGAAGGAACCTGAGAGACGACCACCACTCTGCCTTTCAGACCGGCTGGATGGAAACCATTAAGAAGAGTTACACCTCTGAATGACGCTGCGTGACTAAAGACACATTCAAAGAGTTTATTTCCCACCACGGCCAGGCAGGCAACCGGTGGACATGGGGACTGGCTGCACAGGAATCAGGGCAGGCATGTGAATCAGCTTAACAGCACCTACTTGAGCTGCCTGCCAGTTTAAAACCCCTAAGAACTCGAAACTCACTCGGCCTCTGGAGGCATGCAAATGAGGTTCATGCGAGGCTGCACAAAGTAGAAAAGAGCTGAGCTGCAGTTCAACTTTCTCATCAGAATCCTGCAGAAGTTTAAGAGGGAGTCATAAGAAGAAGGAAAAAAACCCCAGGAAAAAAACAGGGAATTTGCATGCGTGTGTGTGTGTGTGTGTGTGTGTGTGTGTGTTTGCAGTGAATGAATACAAAAGGGGTTAAACGGACCCGTCTGCTTCGAGCCGGCTGATACGCGTCTTTAATGGAAGAGTAGACCCAAACCTCCAGGAGCAGCTCGGTGCTTAAATAAAGACGGTGTTATATGAGGTGTCAGCCGGGGCGGCGTGTCACATGTTGGCGTGTCAAAATATGTCATAGAGTGTTAGGAATGCAGCGAGATAGCTGCATGATCGAGATAACGGAGAGAAATAAACAAACATTCAGACAGCACGAGAAGAAGAGAGCTATATTAGTCTTATTTTAAATGATATTACTGCAAATACAAATATAAAGAAACACGCTCTCTGTGCACCAGAGCTGGAGGGTTTCAGTCTTGTGTCACATCAGTATCACACACGTGGCTTTAGTCGTGCTCAGCCGTACACAGGATCTCACAGCTATCTCATTAGCACTGAATGATATCTGCTGACGCCGTCGCGCCGCATAATAGCCGACTGCTGTCACACACGGGCCAAGAAGTCAAAGCTGTTAACGGCGTCGGCGGATGAGACGTTAAGGAGCGAAACACCTGTTCGGATTAAAACCCGCCTCCTGTGCATCATTGTTCCGTTAACCGTTTGGACTTTTAGGGCTAACGATGCTACTTAATAATCCAACCAAGAAACACACACACAATGTGCACTCCTCTTGACAACAGTTTGTGGCGCCATGGCAACCAGGACTCTGACCACGACGTCACCCAGAGTCAAGTCCAGCTCTTCAGCTGACTGTAAACACAGCTGACACACTCGCTGCCTCTCCTGCTGCACACCGACATCCTCGCTGTACGAGTGTGTGTGCAGATCTGCGACGCGTCATTTCATATGACACAAACTTCACCTGACCGCAAACTTCTGAATCTATCATGAGGGAAATGTTTAATCATTTGTTGTGACAACGTTAGCAAAAAACACCAAAGAAAGATGTCGACCTTGAGCTCCAGCATGAGACCAAAACAAACTTCCTGTTAGGCCACGCCTCCTCCATACTGAAGCCATTCGTCCTGCATTGTTGTGTTAGCATGCTAACGTTAGCGCTCTGACGTTAGCATGCTAACGTTAGCGCTCTGACGTTAGCTCGTACCGTCATGTAAACTGACACTGAATGAGCGTGATCTGCTTTGTGTTTTTCAGTGGTTCTGATTGAATTACTGGCCGATTGTTCTCGACTGTGTAAAATGCAAATTAAAGACGTGTTATCATGATCTCTGAGGTTTAAATCTCTTTACTTATTTCAGCTTTAAACATGCGGCCTGAACAATAACAAAGGCTCCATGTGGACTCAACGGTGGACTCTGACCAACACTGGGTACAAAGAGAGCTCTCAGCTCTGTCATTGAACCTCATCGTAGCAGGTTCGCTCCCGGGAACAAAGCCAACTGTCCGGCCGAATGAAAAGCCGCTCCGTCTCGCTCAAACAAAGGCCTCAAAGAGGTGCGGGGCAATCATCACAAAGTTACGCAACATCATATAAAGATCAATTCATGGGAGCTGGGAGTGAAAAAAACACACAGGGAGAGAGGAGCAGGATGGATCAAAATGGGGTTGTGCTTTAATCTTCCTGGGAGAAATGGCTTCCACGGTGGCCTAAATGATCCAAAAATGCACGGTTCCAGCTCCCCCCCCCCAACACACACACACACACACACACTTTTCTTCTGTCCAATTAAGTTGACACAAAGCCAAAGGCAGGAGGAGAGTTGCTAATGAAATCCCCCAGAGTTCAACAATGGGAGAAAAATAACAACGCGCTCGGTACTTTCACTGTGACTGCGTCCGAGACACGGCCATTAATCCTGTTCTAACGTTTATGAAATTCAATAATCAATGTTTGAAATCACTGCTGCGTCGGGTGACTCCAGCACGACAGTGTTACTCTGTAGTGAGCGGTTGCTAGGGAACAACCAGAGCGGCTCTTTCACCACCAGGAGCGGCTTTTCACACGACGCCAGATTTCTCTCATGAAGGACCCTGAAAGCCACAAAAAGTCCCCTGCATGGTCACCAGAGGAAAGGCTGCGAGTCCGTTTGTGTGCCAGGGAATAGCTTGTTTTCAGGACGTAACAACAATACAGAGAAGGAAAAATGAACACAACGTAAAACAAGACAATTACATTTCATAAAGACAAGAACAATAAGAACACGTATTTGTTTTCATAGAGATGGTTTAACTTTCCCCACAGTCTCTTTGGTTCTCAGAGACGTCATCACACCACTTCAGAGTGTGAGGGTTCAATAACTCATCAACGTGTTAGCATTAAAGCTAACACAAAAGCAGTCACAATGTTTGGAAATGTAGCCATCAGGGTTGAGGATGAAGACATCCAGGACGTCATGCCTTTGAGACATCTTCCTCCTCAGTCGGCTGTTCTTCAAAATGTCCCCGTGAACGTACTTGATGTAGGGCTGTGCAACACACGCATCAATGCAGACGTTACACAGTCGATCAGCTGCAGAGCTGTGATGACCGTTTTTGAAAGACAACCGACCGACCAATCAACACTCTGGGATTCAAACACTGTCATAGAAGTGTTTGAAGCTGCAGGATCCGAACGACTCTGCTCTTCTTCTCAACCCTAAATCAGTGTACATCACGACATCATATCGTGGGGTTGGGGGAAATACCCAGGCCGAACATGCTAGCCCCAGCTAATGCTAATGCTAATAGTCAGTGGCCATAGAGGAAATGGATAAAGACATATCTTCACCAGGTGAGTGGATAAATAAATACAAAAACAAACTGGAATGGCGTCAGAATTCCTGGAAGTTTTTTGCATTGCATTAAACGCGTGTCCGACCAAGTTTGGTCCACAAACAGCATAAGTGATCATAAAACAAGGCTGCTGTCACAGTGGGCTCACGTCTGGATCTTTGTTAGGACAGTAAACCACACTGTCATCTATTCTCTTTCATCTGGCCCGCCTGCGCGAGGCTTCGGCTGTCACGGTGAGAAACCGTCCGTTATCAGAGGAGGGAATGAAAGTGTGGGGTTTTTCTGAAGGCAGAGGGAGAACCGTCTTTGTTGATCTGGTGAGCTGCCAGATAAGGTCACAGAGGAGACAAAGAGCCACTTAAGCTTATAAGGCCAACAATGCGTCCTGCCTGGAGGTCACGTGTAATAGCTTTTAACACAATCTTGGAACACATATCAGTCTGCGGTGGCGGATTTGTGGCGTTCAGAGTGTCACTTCATGACGGCCTGTGACGGATGGGAAAGATGCGTCTTTGACTTTCTGATCGGAGTGTTTTTGCAGCGTTACGAGTCTTCAATGGAAACTTCCTGTTTACAGAACAGCCTCCTGATCACACCCAAGACCTTTCACTTCCCCCGCACGAAAATAGGTCTGGGCTCCTGCAGGATAAGGGGGGGGGATTTCGAGCTATATCCTGAGGATGTTTTACAAAAGAAACATGGCGAACCATTGTGATCTTAAATTTGCCTTTCCCTCCTTTTTTTTTTTTTTTTTTTTTTAACTACTAGAAGTCCAAAGAGAAAAGCTGAGATTTTTCCGATCGAAACATCTCTTATGTTGAAACACGAACTTTCGAACTTTGAAGTTCAAAAACTTCAGTGCAGGTTAATTTAATTCACAATGTCTTTTTTTTTGCATTGTAAATTAATTCCTAAAAACGCTGCTGTGGAGCTAACCCAGTTGGTGTTTAATGGTTTCACGGCGTATATGACGCACTCTCCTTTTATTGACTTTAATCGACTTTAACCCAACACCTTCGAAAAACACCTTCCACACCTAAAAATATATCTTCTTTAAAACTAACGTGTCCACTTAAATGTCCTAAACGTCCACATTAAAACACCTTTTCTTAGTGCATTAGCCTTTTTCACGACGCTCTATAAAATGAACGTGCATGCGAGCCTGTGACTCACGGCGCGCTGGGCTATAACACAAGGCTTTGTTTAAGCCCGCCTGGCATGACTGCAGTTGGTGCACTTTAGTTAAAAGAGCTATACTCCCAGTACAGCCACTGAATAATTGGTGTGATTTTAACTGTTTTTGACAAGCAGAAGCTGGCTGTAACAGGGAGTCATTGTGTCGGCTCCGCACTGCTCTTAATGGTGGATTCAAAGCGCTGGATCCTATAGAGAGGCATGCATGAATGGCCTGCATGTTTCCCTCCAATTATAATCAAATACAGTCTTCATTTAGCCCAATAATAACACCGCCGCAGGCAGGCGGACACAAAGCGGCGAGCGGTGAGACAAAGACGACACGTTAAAGCGCTGTCCCATATATTTCATTTACAACATGACGACACGTTCAGGACAGAGTCACGCCGGAAGACAACTTTTCATGATGTAAATCATCCGAGCGGTTAGTCAAACTTCTCAGGAACGGTCGTCTCACTGAGTCATTTCGTCAGCTCACTTGTGAGTTTTCCTAAATTATTCGGAGACAAAACTATCATCTCCAAACTCAAACATGGCAGCAACAATCAGAGCGACGGAGAAATGTTTTTATTTCAACTGCTTTCAGTTCAGAAGAAATGTGACTTTAATAACAAAGTTAAAGGTATTAAAGTGACGCTGTGCAGGGTCGTTGCATGCTCTACAAATAAAAGTGAATGAACTCAAATGCTCTTTTTTTTTTGTCCAAAATCCGTCCAAGTTCTTTTTTAAGCCGCAGGAAGAAACCCGAGATTATTAACATATTAAAAAGCAGAAACCAGGAGTTTAGACTTTCACCTAAAAATAAAACAGATCAGCGCAGAATTAACTGAGAGATGATTAACCTAAATAACTCTCACAGCTGTTAACTGTGCAAAATGTTCCACATGAATACAGCAGAGATCCAGTCTCTCTCTCTGTGTGTGAATGTGTGTGTGTGTGTGTGTGTGTGTGTGTGTGTGTGTGTGTGTGTGAGTCCTGACTGTCTCCAGTGAGGGAGAAGCTGGAGTCCTGCTGGCTGTGTTGTTGTCAGAGCTGTGTTTACATGGACGGGACGGCCGGCTCCTCCTCCTTGTGTATAAAAGCTGAGTCATTCTGTGTCCATTCATGTTCAATTGGAAGCTACGAGCTAACTAATGAGCGCTAACATTAGCATGCTAACACATCGACGCAGGTGACAGCAGCTGGAGCTTCATAACGTTTAATTACGACGGGTTCGATTTGATAACTCCTCCGTGTGATCGTGAGTAGAGAGAAACTGGAGGAGGGCGAAGGCTTCAGTACGGAGGAGGCGTGGCCTAACGGTCGACACCTACTGGATCAAAACGTTGCACGTCAGGTTTGCTGTTTTTTTTTTTTTTTATTCAAGCGTTGGGTTTTTAAAACTTCAGATCGTGGACAGACAGTCATGTTATTATAATATTACGAGTTCATTAAACTACGATAGAGATTTTAGAGGGTCAAGTCGGAGAAATAACTCCCCCCCCGTCCTCTCGCTGTGTGGTTGAGTGGATATCTGGATCCATCACATGAAGCACATGCAGGAAACGCACAGAGCTTTAACAGGAAACGAACTTTACAAGATCATTAGAATTCTTTCATTGTGACTCATGTTGCAGTTCTTGACAGCGGCCGACTCTTTGCCCGTTGTGTGTCCTTGTACAGTTGGAGCAGCGGTCCTTATTCTTCCTCAGGACTGTGCAGCCTTTTCTTTTGAGTGTTTGCCCACTAACAACAGAGGAGCGAGCCAAACGCTGCTCAATCACAAATCTGCAAATACTGCCACACACACACACACACACACACACACACACACACACACACACACACACACACACACACACACACACACACACACACACACACACACACACACACACACACACACACACACACACACACACACACACACACACACACACACACACACACACACACACACACACACACACACACACCTCTCCGAAGAACTGCTCATGTGACGTTATGTTAGACGCTTGGCTCTTTTCACTTGAAGGAGAAGATGTGCATACTAATGGTGGCAGGAATGATTCATGGCGAGGGGTCGAGCTCAGCAGGGACGCTTTAAGTGCAGAGGAAATAAAGCAGCATATGGGAAAGCGTCTGGCCGAGGTCGAGCGAGGCAAAGTGTCAATTAGCCGGGTCAAGGTCTGGAGGCGCCGATGAACGAATGCAGTTTAATAAATAATGCCGAGGTGGAAGTGACATCACCGCGTTCAGAGGGGAACGAGTGCTCGCGTGGTGCGAGGAAAAAAAAAGAAAAAAAAAAGCAAACCACAATGTCAACAGAGTGAAATAAAAGTCGTCTGGGCAGAGCGGGGTATGTTGCATCACGGCAATAAAAAACGCTTCCACAAAATGTGTCCCAGAGGAAGAAGCCTTCAAAAATCTGGGCACACACACACACGCACACACACACACACACACACACACACACACAAGCTCAGACTGAGTCCTGATAATCTCAAACTGGCACCAACAAGCGATCTGGACCCGGACAGAAAAATGTAAATCGGTGGCTCGGGTTGAAGGGAAGATCGGATAATTATCCCCTTCTTCTTCTTCTTCTTCTTCTTCTTCTTCTTCTCTTTCTTCTTCTTCTCCTTCTCCTTCTTCTTCTTCTCCTTCTTCTTCTTCTTCTTTGCAAAGGCAGGAAGCGTGGAGAAAGTGTCAAACATTCCAGTGAGAATCAGATTACGATGAGGCCTCGGGTAATGATGGGACATTTTTCCCCTGATGGGCAGCGAAAGGAAACTGAGGGCTGCAGAGTTGGGAACGTGACCAACCACAGGTTAGACAAACCCCGAGGGACCAATTACAAAGATAAGGTTTCCACAGGACAGATCCTCTACAGCACCGAGCGCCACCGAGCACGGAGAGTGGAACAACATTATTCCTAATCAGTGATTTAAAAACATCATTTCGAGGGTTTTGTTTCCTTTTTGGGCTGGTTTTTTTTTTGGGCTGTCCGGCGTGCGTCACAAGTGGAGGACTGCTGCTGCAGCACTTTTCACTCCTGACTACAGCAGCCATTAGCACAGACAGCTGTTTTTCGCTCATGCTCGCGTTGTAATCAATCACCTCTTTTAGCTCACATGGCCGACTCATTAGCTGCCTACTACCAGCACAGCTGTCTGTAAAGCACAGTGTGCAGGAGGCTTGACGGGCAGCGTTAGCATCAGGAGCCCACACATCCAGCGAGGAGCGCAGCCCGACGCTCGAGAGACATCAGGTCAAAGACGTAACGTTGTCTGCGCTGCATGTTTGTTTACACGGGGAAGAGGGAGGACTTCCTCCTCTAACGGACGCACAGTTTGAAAGGAGATTAACTTCAGCGCTTTTAATCTGATCGGTTTGAAGAGGCTGCACAAAGAGATGAGAATCAAAAAACCACGCAGCCGCTCTGAGGCCTGCGGGCTTATCTTACAAACTTACACGCTGACCTGAAACTCTCAACAGGAGTGAGTCATGGAAAGTCTTTTAAGGATGCTTCCAGGAAGGGTGCAAAGACCAGTAATACGCTGCTTAACTTTCTAAATATGGTGCCAGGTTGTTTATCAGAAACCTGAAACGGAGAGAAAAAAAAATGGCGTGATCTTATATTGAAAGGCTGCGTTGATGCTGTGGGAGCGCAGGTCTGCTGTACGAGTCGCTCAGCCTCCGTCCAGTCCTGATGGACGAGTCCGACCTGGTGTTCTGAACACAGCGGGTCCAGCGTGTAGACACGCAGAGCTCGCTGTGTTAGCGGCGCGACCTCCTAGCAGCAGGATGAAGAGGAGGCACAGAAGAAAGCCTTCCTCAAACTCTGTGCGGGTTCAAAAAAATGTATGTTGAAAGAAAGTAAGGTTTGAAAAATCAGAACTGAATCCTCCGACGAGCTGTCACCACAAATCCTCTGAAATCACTTCTGAAAACTCATTTTTATAGACTTGCTTTTATGTGATCTACTAATCTCTCCTTTTCATTTCATGACTTTTTTATCTTTCTCCTCTTATTTGTTTTTAGCCCGTCCTGCACTTATTTCACTGCTCTGAGTATTTTACTTCCTCTCCTGCCGTCTTACTCATCTCACCTTCTCTTCTTTTATCCTCGTTCTACCTGTGATGGGACGTCACCCCCCCCCCCCCCTCCCCCCCAGTCTTATTTTTAGTCCTTTTCTTTAGCACTGTGTCAGCAGTTGTTTTTAAAGGTGCTATATAAATAAAGATATTATTATGTGCACGAGCCGTCATATCATGGTCGGTATGAGTGTTACACGTCATGTGTCACGGTGTAGATTCACAGGAAGTCTCCCCGTGATGAATATTTGAAAGCTTTCAGTGCAGCAGCTGAAACTGACTCCAGCCGCTGCACGTGCACTCACACGCCGAGCTGTAATGCTAATGAAGCTAGCTGTAATGCTTCCACATCCGAGGAGGGATTACTAAAGGTTAAAAAGTGTGATAGTAAACAGAAGAAGAAGAAAAAGGGGGAAGCAAGGGGAAGATGAATGGAGCGCTCTGGGATCAGCCGTGCGCTCTGCCAAACACGGACTGCAGCAGAGACAAACTCGTTTGAACCCACGCAAGAGCGAGAATCTAACCCACGTCCCGCTAAATTATTAAACTCATCTGCACACACACACACACACACACACACACACACAAGTCTCAGGATGAAAATCTCCCAAAACAAAAGCATTAAATTGGAGTTTATGCGCCGCTCCCGGCACGTTCGAAATCTCCCGTCCTGATCTCAACCCTGTTTCTCCACCAGCGAGCGTCTCTCTGCGCCATTGTTCCAAAAACACTGTAAACAAGTATCAGCCGCACTGGAACCCGTGTTCTGGGATTTACAGATCTCTAATCTGACAAATTAATCTGATCCACTCCATGTCTGAGCAGTTTAGCAGCAGGGAGGATTAGAGAGCAGAGCGAGGCCGTACGCACGGCGAGGCTAAAGGGCAACTTCACTCAAAGACGTCTGCTGCTTGTTTACATCAACAACATGACAACCTGTGCAGACACAAAAGGTGTCACCTATAAAAGGAAGGGGGGGGGGGGGGTTTGTTCAGCACCACAGCCTACACTGAACTTTAAAAAAAAAAAAAAAAAAAAAAAGCACAGAAGAGCGTCTCCTGTCTCGACCGCCGGCGTCACTTTTTCCAAATGCAGGAATTTCCAGAATCCCATTTAGGGATGAGGCTCTTTAATGACGGCCACAGCTCGTATAGCGTAACTCAATAGCAGTCATGGACATAATGCACGTCAGGGAACAGTTTATTCTCTAAGCTCCCACAGCAGCCAAGTGGGTCTCAGTGGGCTCGGTTATGTAAAGACTGTGGTCGCTCGGTGGCATGAGCTCTGCTGCCTTCCTGCTGCGAAGGCCAGAGGAATTTGTGGAGCCTCGACTCCGGAGCTGCTTTTCTTTTTGCTTTCAAAATACCTCGAGGAATGTGAACATAAAGAACCGAAACATGCCTTCGACATCACCGTGTGTGTGTGTGTGTGTGTGTGATTCAGAGCACCGAGTGACCCTGAGAGCAACGTCCCTGATGGGGGGGGGGGGGGGGGGGGGGGGCAACCTGAGGAATGTACGCAGTCAATGAAATCTATATACAGCGAGCGAAGCAGCCGGCGCTGCTCGTTAAGGATCCAGTCTGCGTCACAACTTCACACCCAGACGTGAAATCTGTCCAAACCAAAAACAAGCATCTTTTCTTTTCTCGTCACAGAGTCGGAGGAAGTGTCAGAGCGATGGATGTCATGACCCGGAGTGACGCCTCGCCTCGCCGCGGAGAGAAGCAGCTTCAGAGTCAAACTGGGTCACGTCTCGTCACACGTTTCACAGACGGCGTTTCTTCGCCTTCCTCTCCCGTCCTCCATTGTTTGTCTCTCACAGGAACCTCCTGAGGAAGTATCCACCTTAAACACCATCACGAGCGCTTTTTAGGATGTGCTCAGAGTTCGGCTAACCGCAGCATGGCTTCATGTGGCGTGTGATTTACACCGCCGTTTCAATCTGGTGATGACTGAAATGATTGAGCTGCATTCAAAGTAAATGCTGGTAAAAGGCTGATAAAGGATTTGAAGGGTCGAAACATTTAAATTCTGACTGGAGTTTTTTTTTTTGGGGGGGGGTGAATATGTCAAATATTTCATCAAGTTTTTGAAAACATTTCTGTCTGTTGTTTTGCATTTGATAAACCAACTAACCTCGGACTGTAGAAATTCTCTGCGGTTCTCAACTGGTGGGTCGGGACCCAAAGGTGGGTCGTGGAGACATTTTCCCGTCTGTGAAGAACTTCTTAAAACAGGTTTCTTTTCTTCAGTTTCTTGATTCTGCAACATGTTTCGCACCGACTGCTGATTGGTCAAAAACAAATATCAGAACCGTGGGTCTTGATTTTCCACAGAGGCGTTGGTGGCGGGTCCTAAAGGCTCGAGGAGTTGAGAACCACTGCTCTAGAAACCCAAAACTCAACGTAGTTCTTCAAAGTACTTCTAAGTGCTTCTCGGCCTCACGGCGCGGCGGCAGGCGGCGGCGTCTCTGCAGACCTTCAGTATCATGAAAACAAGAAACAACCAAGTTGTTCCTTCCTGTTTTAAAAAGCTCAGAACGTTTGCAGAACTTCCATCTGACGCACAAACAGAGTTCAGAGCTCTCCGACGCCGGCTGACACGTTCGAGCTTCACCTCGTTTCTGCGTGTTTTTAAAGGTCCGTCTGAGCCGAGCGTTCAGACGCCGCTCTTCTTCATTATTAGATTCGAGGGAGAACCAGGCGCACGGAGCTGCACAAACATCCAGGCTGAGTCCAGCAGACGGAAAGCTCTCTGGAATGTGCAGCGTTCTGGCCGCCGTTCAACGATGATATCAGACGTTTATCTGCGCAATTAAACTGTAAAACAGCCATAAATGTCACGGCGTGCAGTAAAGAGCTGATGTTTATGATTTAAGACTCGAGCTCATCAGCTGCTGCTCCCTCTGCAGCCATAACGCTGAACAATCCATACTCTGAATGGACACATCAATACGGCTCCTGGCTCCACTGAGCAGCGCTCTGCTTTACAGCCGCCATCATCATCATCATCATCATCATCAAAAAAATATATATACTGAAATCGCTGATTGTGAATTTAAAGTATGATTCAAGTGAGCCAATCAGGACCTGCGCTCGTTTCTTCCCTCCAGGAACGCGTCGCAGTGAGCGACCGCTGCAGCAACAACAACAACAACAAAGTGACATCACTCGACTTCCAGAGCGCGAGCAAAACGCCACAACAAGCAGCCGAGACCACGTTTACAGGATGGGGGGGGGGGGGGGGTCATGTGTTCACACGTGTCTGTAGGGCTGCAAAACAACAGCCAGGATGGTGACATGAAAAGAGCGTGGCAGAGGAAGGCGGGATGCTGAGAGACGGGGCAGCTCTGTGCTCAGCACGCCGTTTCCTCTGCTGCTCGTCTCCTCGTCCAGACCGATGAGTTAAGACTGCTTCAAATCAAATCATGTTGGATAACAGAAGTGGATCAGTGGAGCAGAAATCTCAGGGTTCTTGGTCCCGGATCAGAAAGGCTGAAGCGTCTCCTCACTCTGCGTCTCCTCGACCTGCCTTTCAAAATAAAAACTGTTTTCTTTGAATTATCACAGAAAACAAGTCGCTCTTGACCGGCTCTGTTACCCCTGACCCGTCCCGTTTGTGGACCTTTCTAAGATGTCGTGGCGGCTCCAGACAAAGAGCTTGTTTACTCTTCTGAACATTTGCTGTTTTAGCTCCACAGGTAAGCTCGGTGCTGTTTGAATGAGGCCAGCTGAAGATTCAGACCGCTCACGCTATAAGTCAGCGAGGTCACGAGATCCCTGCTCTCTTCCTCCTGAAGATGAGGAAACTATGGAAAGTAGGCGGCTTGTCCCTCCAGCGATCAGGCTCACGACGGCCTCCGACTGTTTGTGTGTTTGCTGCCTTTAGTTTTACCACCTGCGTCTGCTCCTGGACGACTTCTGGATTCTTTCTGTCCTTCACTGCTGAAAGTGAAACGACCAGATTGAAGGTTCAAGTGAGGAGACGCTTCGTAGACTCTCTATCTCGAGGGGAGAAGACAGATCCAAAGAGCTCAAAGAGTACACAGCCTGGTCTGGACAGCTAAAGATAACACACACACACACACACACACACACACACACACACACACACACACACACACACACACACACACACACACACACACACACACACACACACACACACACACACACACACACACACACACACACACACACACACACACACACACACACACACACACACACACACACACACACACACACACACACACGAGCTTCATATCAGCTGATGAAGCAGCACAGGCGCTCATCGTTACAGATGGACTGGAATAAAACGGGAGCGTTGATTCAAAGACGGGACAAAGGTGAGACAGACGTCATGTTAACCTTCAGCTGTGGACTCTTACACGACTGTATGACATCCTCCAATGAGAACATGCTAGCAAGGAGCCGTCCCCGTCTATAAACCTGATCATGTGTCTGAAAGTGAAAAAAGACGAGGACGAGCGGCTGTTTAAAGACCCCGTGAACCTTTTCTGACTTCACTCAGTCTCCATGAAAATCAGCCGTCAGGAGGACATCCAAACACAGCCCAGGTCCAATTAAAAGCCAGCAACATTTTAAGGAAGTGACTGAACACAAGGTGCTGACAGCGACCTCACATGTTAGTCTCCCTTTAGTTTAATCTTCACTTTAAGACGTGAGCTGAGAAATCAAATCGTGTTTTCTGAATTCAAAAAAAAATGTGCAGCTGTGTCATCCTCCGCCATCATCACGCCGGCTCCTTCCACTTACAGAGCGGGCGAAGCGGCTGTGAACGCTGCCTGTCAAGTGGTCCGTTATTGAGCCTGTCATGTGACAATGGGGGTGAGGCTCAGGGTCAAATCCCGCCCGTGGTCAGTCCTGAGCTAAAGAGACAGATCCCTGTAGCCGTTAGCTAATCCTGACAGAGGGCGACACGCCGCCTGCAGCATTAAGATCAACAGTGTGAAAAGAGCGCCCACACATTCCCGTGACACTCAGTCAAACCATCGAGCTCGACGTCAAAGGGGATCTGTTTCTGTGGAAGAACCTCGGGCTCTTCTGTTTCCGGACATCCTGTTGAGACATCCCACCTCTCTGAATCACAGTGATTGAGTCGCCGCACGTCCACGGGCCGAAGACAAACCAGACGGGATTTTTTAGCTAAACCTCCTTTCGGGATCATTTTTATGCAAGGCTCGGTATCTTTTTAAAAATCAGACTATTTTTCCAGCTCAGAAATGCCTGAAGCTTAATCCCCGGCCCCGCCTCGCGTATTCCTGTCAGGGCTGGAAAGTATTCACACGTTAATATGACACTGCCGATGTAAATTCTTTGGTGGGATGGAGCAGGATGAGACAGGATACATCACAGCTTTAAAATAAAAAAACTCAACAACGACAAACATCGAAAAAAGAAGAAAAAAAAAACTGATTTCCTGATTATCTTTATTTGCAAATTAGCAGCGAGGATCTTTCTTTATGACCTCGAGCTGAACAAACGATGTGGATAAGCCCATCATCCCAGGAGTTTCATTGGTCAGAATGTTCTGAGAGAAGAAGAAAGAGCTCGCCGCAGACTTGAAACAAGCTAAAGACACCGACGGCACGTTCGTCCAGTGAGGACAAAACTTCTCATGTCCAGTCCACTGAGTCACTGCTACTGATGCCAAGGAGCCCATTCTGCATCCCACTCTTTGTTTCCACAACCACGACAGCATCTGTCACTTGCACAAATTATAGCTTCCATAAAGCCGTAAAGACAGAGAGCCCACTGCAGCTAACAAGCAGTCAATGACTCTGTAATTGTTTCCTCAATGTCAGATGGACGAGCAGAAAGCCTGTGCCACTAACTCCAGCCTCCCTGGTTTTAAGTGGTGGCCTATTGATTGTCCGTGTGTGTGTGTGTGTGTGTGTGTGTGTGTGTGTGTGTGTGTGTGTGTGCGTGTGCGTGTGCGTGTGTGTGGAGCAGCATCCATTTGCAGTGGAACCATGCAGCGCTCCAAAGAAAGGAGCAGGACGGACCGGACCGTCTTCACAGCCTGAATGGATTGATGGTGTGTGCATGTGCACGTGCACGGCTGCTAGAGTCTGAGAGCCGTGCACGTTTTGAGGGTGCACGTGCACGGCTTCGGCGTTAATAAGGAGCATGTTCACACCTCCCTGCTGCAGGTATCACTGGGAGAACACCTAGCTACAAAAAAAAACAATAACAGAGAAGAGATCTGCTAATCAGCGTTTAGAGGACATGATGTCAAAAGTCTGTCCACGTGTCCTCAAAGTGTTGATGGTAAAGATAGAGATAGATAAACATGCAATGATCAACATCACCAGCTCTGAGAAGTGCCGACTGATGAAGTGAAAGATGAAGTTGTTAAGCAACATCTTGAAATCCCAAGCTGTGTATCTGTATCAGGATGATCTGATTTGATCCCTGCAGATGAGCAGATGTCACGTGCAAACAACAAACATGATGTCTCACTGTGATTTCCACCTTTTCAGATATCCAAACAGAGGGAGACATGTAAAGTAGCACAGCGCCGATCAGTCATGGTGAGCCCTCATAAGAAAGAGTAAACCCAGATCTGAGGAGGGGGGGGTGAGGGCTAGTAGGCTACAAGCTATCGGCTAGGTAAGGACTAGCAGCACTACTAGCCTCTTGGTCTTTTTTTGCACCTCGTTGTTTTATCTCTGTTTGCAAAAAAGTCGTTCTTTTACCCACGTCCAGAAAATGCATTCACCTCAAGTGCAAAAAAAACCCAAACAAAACCGTGAGGCTCCTCGTGAGGCTAGTCTGCCACCAAGGCTGCAGCTCCTGTTATGTTAAGTAGCCTTGATCATCTGAGCTGATAGAGGGCTTAGCGGGATGTAGCCTCACGAAGCACTGGGACGAGGCTGCATGATGGCAACAGTTGCAATGTACTGATAAACACACACACACACACTGTTGCAGTTTGAGGTGTGTTGCATTGTAAATGTGTCTCTACAGAGCGGAAATAATCACGTTCAAACAAAGATGCATGTCAGTAGTTGATCATAAAGGATTTTTTTTTCTTCTGACCTGTTGCGTCCTTTCAGCCGGATTCATCATCACAGCCTGCCGAAAGCTGTTATCCACATAAGACGCCATTGTTTGGGTCTGCAGGATGTTGAGTGTCTTCTTCCTGAATAATGCGTTTATTAGAATCCAGAGGTGCTGATAGAAACAAAACAAAACAAAAAAAAAAACAAAAACAAAAAAGCTCCCCCTCTTCTCTTCTCCCCTCCTGCTGTCTTCGCTTTATTCAGGGCGCACGAGCTCCGGAGCTCGAGGACAAGCTGGGAGTGCCCGGAGCCAGGCCACGACTGGAGCCAGACAGCCGAGCAGTCTCCCTCTTTCTCTCTCTCTTTCTCTCCCCCTCTCTCTGTCTCTCTCTCTCCCTGAGTCTGTTGAAACTTTTCTGTGTAAAGATGTGGCTCAAACTGTCTCACTCGACTTGTTTCCTCAGAGTGAAAAATCTCCTTTTACGCAAGCCAGCCTTCATCACAGCCATTCCTCCTCGAGTCTGCAGCGATCTGCAAGCGACGGTGGAAAAACAACAGAAATCCCAGACAGGAAACAAATAAAGTCAAAGCAAAAAGGTTATCCTGTCAACAACAAGCCGACGTCCATGATGAGAGGAAGACACGGAGACAGTCACTGAGAAAAAAGTCCCTATGTGAACATTTTGGGTTTAGCTGTGTCTTAAAGTGGAGACAGGTCTGTTGTGTGCCACCATGGTGACTGACACAGCAGCACGGTGAAGTTACCCGGATCCATCAGGCTGCACTTCTGGGAAAGGATTTTCAAAATAAGAGTCGCGGTGGAGCGACGTTTGAACAACAAAAGAGACAATGGGAGAGAAAGAGGAGCAGTTTGATCAGGGAGGGGTCTGCGGCAATTTTATCCTCAGCTGTTATTGCACCTAATGTGTCATTCTGTCTGCAACGATTGACCCTTATAATGCAAAAACCATCAAACACTGTCTACATGCAAAATGTCACAGAACAATGGGCTTCTTTTCAATACACAAAGAGGAGACACCTAAGAATGTCTGTCACCTGGAAAATGTCTGATTAGGCTTCAGGACCACACAGAAGCTCCATAATGTGCCACTCACAGTGACATGATATCGTATTTTCACATGATTTATTTACATTGGTTTACATACCTAATCTTCTGGGTATTTTTTAATTTATTAATTTAATGCACTTAAAACAAACACAAATAGATAGAATGGGGGGAAAGGACAGTGTGATTATTTAATGCAAAAAAAGGACAAGCCAAATAAACCCAAAGGGGCTTGTCGACTGGCTCTCCTAACGGGTAACAATTAATTAAATAGCTGTAGTGCGTTTATTGCCTTAATTAACCCTTTTATAACGTCGTCAGCTGTGATAGGCTGTGTTACTTTGATGGACTTCCTGTCCACATGTTATTGCGCATGTGTGACTTGACAGAGAGACAGTCACAAGGGGCGGCTCATGGGCGAGTCCATTGGACCAAAAAAAAAGTAGAAAAATGGGAGAGGGGTGCCATGTGGTAAAGTAAAGCTCTGATGCCATCTAGTGGCATAATAAGGTACTGCAGATGTTGTCGGATAATACGTAATAGTGATAGGCTGTGTTACAGAGCGGTTATTCTTATGTGAAATAAATACGGCAGCTGGGAAGTGCAAAACAAAGTTTTTATTTTCTGTCATTTAACAAAAAAAACCCAGCAAGTAGCAAATAAATCAAAGACAGGTGTGCAGCTACAGAAATAAACAATCAACCAAATTTTACGTGATTTAATTAAAAGTGCAAAAAGTAAAAGGTTATATTTATATAGAAATAAACCATAGACACAAGATGGCAAACATAATGGACTGTGGGAATATTTACCTCTCCAAAATTCCCTCCTTTTAAAAACTCAACAAACTTAGACCAGACATCCTGAAATCCCTGATTGTCAAGAGTTTGTGCAATTTGAAAAACATTTTTAAACAGAATCACAAAATCAAAATGTACAAGAGTCAAAAGGTGACAAGTGACAAAAGGCTAATGACATTACAAATGCACATGGTAATTGCAATGTTTAAACAGGACAGAATATATTACATATATTCGGCAGTAGCTCAGTCTGTAGGGACTTGGGTTGGGAACCGGAGGGTCGCCGGTTCAAGTCCCGGCACGGACCAAGTCCGGAAACTGGTCTGGTAACTGGAGAGGTGCCAGTCCATTTCCTGAGCACTGCCGAGGTGCCCCTGAGCAAGGCACCGAACCCCAAAAACTGCTCTGGAGCGCTCGCTGTGGGCAGCCCCCTCACTCCGAGACCTCTCCATTAATGCAGGTCACTAGAACCCTGTTTGTGCATGAGTGTGTATCTCGGCCTATGTGTGTGTTAGACAGAGTGTAAAAACTGAATTTCCCCTCGTGGGATTAATAAAGTGTAAATTATAATTATTATTATATATATATATTAGATTAGTTTACATGTTGAGCTTTTGGGGACTCAGATTCTACTTTGATACACATTGACTATTGTACATCAAAATATTTTATTTATTGTTACACATCAAATATATCTTGCCAGTCACCTGCTGCTCCACAAACTTGAGTGCACTATTCTCTCTCAACCAGGAAGTGTGAAACAGAGCTGAACCCAGCCTTGGGTTCATATAATTAATGGCGAGGTGTCAAGAGGAAGGCGCCATGTTTGGTAGAAGTGGAGGGATGTTTAGATTGTTGAGATTATAAATGTTATTTAAAAAGCAGTTTTAGTATTTTAGTATCAGTATTTACTTGACTGAAATGTATTTTGACACGCTTTAGCTTTATTGCAGATAGTTTGTGTTGTTTGTAGAACTGATCATCTTGTGCTGTTTAAAGAGAGAAAATTGATTGAAGTTATTACCAGTTCTTGTGGCTGAATTTGCATAATTTATGTTTTATGCTATTTTAGTTATTTTGTAGAAATGTAATTCATTGTTTGTGTGTATGTGATTACATTCATGCATTTATTTATTGAAAGAATAAATCAGAAGTTACTCAGTACTTGAGTAGTTTTTTTCACTGAATACTTTCTTACTACTAAATTATTATTTGAATGACTACTTTTACTTTTTCTTGAGTCATATTATTCTAAAGTAACTATACTCTTACTTGAGTTACATTTCTGGCGACTCTACCCACCTCTGTTGGAGAGACAGGTGAAGAGAGTCTTGCTCCTGTGAAGTTCTACATGCTAAGTAAAATACAGTCTAATTTAATAAAATAAAGTGAATTAATTATCTGAACTATGTAAAATATTATATTTGTGGAGAATATGTACTTTGAAAGGTCTTGTTTATTGCCATGAACTAAATGGCTACAGTAACATTGACAAGCTAATGTTAGCTAGCTGAATCTTGTAGTTAGCTAACTATTAAAATCATTACGCTATCATTGAACACAAATAACTTTTAAACCTTTTAGCAATGATAGTAAAGGTTTTTCTCTCCACTGCACCTTCCAAGCATTAAGGCCATCATATGTACCTCTCACTTTAGGCCACAGGTACGTGTGATGCATTTATTGACATATATTTGTGTTGTAATTTGGCTTTGTGCACAACATTTGTGTCTTTTTTTTTTCTCTCAGAAGATGGGTGGATTGAAAAAGGGGAATCACTGAGGCCATTGTCAGAAACCCGTCTGAGATCCTTCATGAAACCAATGAAATGCAGTTTAAAGTTTATCACATGGAGGGTGAGATCATGGGAGCTTCAATTTCAACCTGACAGTGATCCAAGCCAAGTGCATCATTTTCAGACTTAAAGAGGAATTTAAAGTGCTGAACATCAGCTTTTCAAGTGTATTGTTTGCTTGTAAGTAAACAGTGGTTGCCTGCTGTTTAAAAACGAATTGAAACACTGATTTAATCTTGTGTTAATTTGACTCTAAAAAGTTTGGAGCTATATAAACCCTGAAAAAGTGTTGAAATCAACTCTGTGGGAGTTAATTCAACACTGGGCTTTTACGCTGAAGCTTCTTATGTCTTTGTGGCGGCACGGAAAAGGGTCAACCATGGAGCTACAGTGCAGGGAGGACGACAAAGGACAGCTAAAAACCAGCCCAACAGAGGGCAGCAGCCAGTGCAGGTAAGTCTCTTGTGTGTGAGGGCCCATCAGCTAGCAGACCCACAAAAAGTTAACTTTAAGGTCCTACTAAATACATGTTCCCACATGTCCAAGTTGTTCTCCTCTGTGATTGTGAATTGTTTTAGTCTCTTCAATTTTCTATTTTGATATTTCTTGTTTCGTTATGCTGCTTTAGGTGTTGTGTAAAGCACTTTGAATTGCCTTGTTGTTGAAATGTGCTTTACAAAAAAAAACTAGCTTTGCAAAAACTTGTCCTCGCATTAAAAGTGACTGTTCTATTAAAATGAAATACATTGAAGTTGATGGAACCATGCTTCGGGCCTTGTTTGACCCTGGGAGTGTTTAAACGCTGGTATACAGGAAGTTTGTTTCTCTTTTCCAGGAAGCAAAGGAGCAGGCAATCATATGTGACAAGTGTGTCTTATAAATTGCATCATCTATGGCCGAGAACCGTCGACCCAGGACAGAAACTCCTGGTGTTCCTACCTGGTGATGGAAGTGTGCTGGATGAAGAAGTGGATGAGAGATACTTCACTCTCTAGTGACCTGGTAGTCCATGATCTCAGATGGCAAACTGCTTCAGGTAAGATCTGTCTGTCATTCAGAAGGTGCAAAGATGAGAGGTGTAAAAAAAAATGAAGTTACAGGATCCCTGAGCGGCTGCTGGTCTCACTGAGGAGCGAGGTTGACCTGATGCTGTCCCTGGGGTTCGAGGTTTTAAAGAGCGAGTGGTGTAACCCAGTTCTACCATAAGGTTCTGCGCTGATTTCAGGTACCCTAATTCATCTCATCCTCTTGATTTAAAGTTATGTTAAATGGACATCTTTTATATGCCTAGTTATTAAAATTTGGTTTTCTATTTTTAGGTCAAATAAAACCCCATCTTTTCTTTAAACTTCGTCTTGTGTTACGAGAACGAATGGCGTGTCGGGGATGCTCATTCTCGTAACACACTTTGGAAACAAATTGTATTATTGGATCTATTTGTGTCAATTTATGTTCAATGTGATGTGTGCTAACATTAACCTGCTTACAATGCATAACATGGCATTTTGCTATTCAATCAAAGGACTCTCTTTCAACCACCTGCTCTAAATGGTGCTTAATTCCAGCGTGTTCAAATGTATTGATCAGTGTGTGAATGTGAGTGGATTGGGGTTTTGGAGGTGTGTAGCTGGAGGAGAGCTGAGACTAAAGAATAGCGGAGGTGTTGCTTCAAAGAGGCTTTGCAGAAGAACAGGTACTTACTTTTATTTGGATGCATTTCTCTTTTTTCCATTTAACTTTTTTTAAGTATAATTTTTTTTTCTCTTTCTCACAGACTCGGTAAACAGAAGACGGAGAGGATGGACTTTTATAATAACGGGGTTGGTTGACGATTGCATCTGTGATAATTGATGGTGTGTAAGACATGTGTCACAATAAACAAAAAATACAAAAATTATTTTCTGGAATATTAAGTGTCTCATGAAACATGTTGATCCCACTAACATTGAAGAGCCACTATAGGACTGTTAACAAGCACGGATGAATACACACTTTTATCTAGCCTTATAAAGCAACTGCTCTGTTAAAACAAGTAAATGTCTTTAAATCTTTATATTTGTTTAAATATTTTAAAAGCAACTGGGGGTTTGTTGACCAACAAGGAACAAATATTAAAGCAAGAAAATGATGGTCGTGTGTATTTTACATAATACGTGGCCTTTAAGTTAAAACACTGTATATCCTGTTTTGTGTTCTTTCTAAATACAAAAAAAAATGGTTTAATACATATAAAACAAAATAACACAATTCATATTTTATTAGCGTACTGCTCATATATTTCTCACCAGCTGCTCTTTGTTCTAGTTGCTGAAGGTCTAAACAGTCAGCAGTGTGTACCTCTCTGTATTAGTCCACTGCTCAGAAACTATCCTTCATGAAACTGATGATGGCAAAACAAGAGTTTTAATAAAGACAGTTCTTCTTACTTCTTGCTGGCCTCGGTCGAGCAGAGACGTTCTCAGCTGGGTGGCTCTTTGTGTTACCTGTGATAAACCTGCAACAAACCAGCTTTTAACTTGATCTCATTTGATCTCTTATCCTTTCAGATCAGACGACACAGCCCAAAAAATCCTTCAACTGGTGACCCCGACGTGATGTCTGATTGACAGGACGAGTCTGAAGCTAGGACCATGTGCGGTGGAGTTGGCGATTCAGGGGCCCCAACTAGAAGGTGAGCAGAAAACCTTTTGATATAAGAATTTCTGTTATTGGATTATCTAAATAAAATTCCCCTCTCTCCCGATATCTGTATCTATCCACTTTATCTCTCTCTCATAATAAAGGCAGAAAAAGCCTGAAAAAAAACAATTTAAATAAAGAGAGATTCTGAGAATATTAACTGTCGGGCCGATGGCCCTTCCAGCACAGGTAAGGATTTATTGTTTTACATGAAATGTGTTAAAGGGTGGAAGATTGACACACAAATACTGACCTCGTAGAGACTTCCCAGGGAAGACTGGAATTCGTGTAAATATCACACGGTCAGTGTCAATCATATCGGGAACAAAGGGTGGTAATAGGTAACCAGTGGGACATTCATTGTGAATTAGATATTAGGGTGTGGTCACTACGGTCCGAATTCCAAGCCCATCTGGAGGATCTAAGATTGGAGGGCCCGGACTCTCAAATTAGTGAGAGAGCCTCAAAGCTTGGCCTTCACTCCTTGATCGGTAATGAATCATCAAACGTATTGGTGAGACATTATTCGGACTGAATTGATTCACACGTGTATGATCTGTTTGACCCTCACATAAATTAATAATGGCAAGATTAATGGCCTGGATTTATACAGTGAGTAAGCCGGCAAGAACTCACTCCCAGCTTTCAAAAATCTGCAGTAACGTCGAGTGGCTACAGTGACGTAGCTTAACTGTCTTTTTAGTCAGTCCGTGATAGGCTTCCATTGAGGGCCCTTACTCGACCTCTCAGGGGCCCAGACATTTCTGTGGGCGAGCCATCCATTATCTAAAACCGCTTTTCCCTTTTGGGGTGGTGGGGGTCTGGAGCCAATCCCAGCTGTCATTGAGCGGGAGGCGGGGCTACATCCTGGGACTGTTCACCAGCCAATCACAGAGCTGACATGTACAGACAGACAACCAGCCACATTCACACCTTTCGAGTCAGCAGGTAACCTAACGAGCACGTGAGAACTTGCAAGAGGCTCCTGTCAGACTGGGATTCAAACCAGCAACCTCCTCGCTGCGAGGGAGGCCACTACCAGCTTGTCTCTTCAGAAGGAAAAACCGCTGACTCATGTTGTCGTTAATATTTAGTGAGCATGCGTGTTCTGAACAGTTCGGGGGCTGCAGTTTATTTTGGACTCTCTGCAGCAGCTTCATGTGAAGGTAAGAAAAATGGACTGTTGATTTAAAAACCTTTAACACGATCTGCCCCCCCCAGCAGGTCTGCAGCTGACGAGCGCCGGACGGTGGTTTCACGCAGCTGTCAGCTACGATAAAGGTAACTGTTCTGGGGATGGGTGAGAGGCGGGGGGGGGTCCTGTCTCAGGCTGCTGCAGGGGTGAGGGGGGAGGGGGGGCTGCCTCTCTGCTCTGGGAGTGGTCTTTCCTGTACCGGGGCTGCAGCCAGCACGGAACATAAAGCTCCCCCATTCAGCCACTCCTCTAACAAGACATAAAAGTTAACAGGTGTTTAACGTCACAAGCGTTTCAGACGAGAGTGGTAGAAATGGCCAGAGACAGGCAGCAGGGAGGGGTGCTGGATTAAAGTCTTACTGGGGTCTTACTTTCTTTTCTTTTTTTTCCAGAGCTGAAAAAGTTCTGCAAACGCTGCACGATATCAAACCGGTTATATCATCTGAAATCAACCTCAGAGTGCAGAATGTGTTTCTAAAAGAAGTTCAATGAGACGCACGTTTTTAGGGGTCAGATGGAGCAGTTGCAGGACATCCATCGAGGTTATATTTGTGAACTCATAGCCTGTGATATGATGAATCCTGAAGCGATGGAGAGGAGCAGCAGACCTGGAGCATGAGGTTCTGGAGCTGCTCGCTTTATCTGCTGCGTGCCAGTGAGGGCGAATTCTGGAAGCTGGTTTGGGCCAGAAATAAATGATAAATCACATCCGAAGTATCTACACACATGACTCAGAGTGGAAGTGGGGAGACCCCCCCCCCCCACCTCCCCCAACACACACACACACACACACTCTAACCCATCTCTGAAATGTTTTGAATAGCTTCCAGGAGACGGAGGAACTTCTCCTCGCTCGTCTCTCGGTTCCATTTACTGTGTGAAGTGTTCGCTCCCGAGGGCCCCTCCATTTAGTGCCCCTCCATTTAGTGCCCCATCGCATGCAAGGGAGATTTTTCTTTTAAAAGAGGCTTCACTTGTAACTTGGGCGTCTATAAGGTACTTAAAGCTGGCAGTAACACCCCCCCCCCCCTTCCCCCTTCCCCTTTCCTCCACTTTCCAGTGCTGAGGTTGATTAGGGGTACTATCATGAGGGATGGGATATTCAGGGAGAAATCTAGAGGAGCATTTACTGCAAATCCGTCCTGGCACTGCCCTCTCATGTCGTGTGTGTGTTATCCATCTGAACACAATTTGGCAGCTATTCTCACATGGGATGGGGGGGGGAATGCCGTGCAGCGAGCCTCCTCTTTCATACCAGCACGCAGGGGAAAAAATTCAAAACCTGTCATAAACACACCCAGGAGAGGAGGGGAAACAGAGACGTTACCACGGCAACAGGCATGTTGCTGCATCAGGCCAGATTAAAGAGGGCGGAGGAAAACGTAAGAGAGTCTAATAGGCCATTAAAGTTGATTTCTTTACTGGAAAGGTGAAGCTCACAAAGAGTCTGGGGTATATTAAAGGGGGGGATCTGTCGTAGTAGATGTAGAGGAAAAAAAGAGATGATTCTGGATTTTCCCGGCAGGACGATGAGTCAGTGAACGTCTCATTTGACCTGTTTCTCGGAGTGCTCGTCCTCACCAGCAGAGGGCGCCCTCAGGCTGAACAAAGTCCATCACACTAAATGAAACACACATTCATATCAGGGGGGTTTCTCCTTCTCTAATCAGTCAGGTGTGTCGGTGACTTTTTAAACTGGGAGTCTCTCCATGTCTCACATCTCAACAATTTAAAGAAACACGAACTCACTGACTTCAGCAGCTCGAAGTTCAATAAGTAATGAAACATGAAAGCACATGACATGTAGGAGCAGAATAAAGTGAACAGTTTGATCTATATAAAGTGTTTAGCCTTTATTCAGGGTGGACATGTTGAGATGTGGATGTTGCCTTATTGAAGGTGTATTGATCAGGTTGATATCTGAATCAGTGTGTGTCCTGTTCACATCAGATGATGCTCTGATCGTCCTCTCTCTCTGTGTGTGAAACGGGCCTGCAGCTTTGTGAATGAACGCCGTGCTGCCTGTTGACGTTTTCCTCACACTTACAGCTACTTACTGCGTGTTACTCTTCCTCACAGTGTGGTAAACACAACGCAGAATCCCCCCGCCCGCGCGCCCGCAGGCACACAGAGACTTACTGTTCGATGACTGACCAGACTGCTTTATTTACGTTTCCGTTGATTCCTACGGCAGGTCAGTTCTCAGCTGGATTTAAAAGGACAACAGTGAAGCGCGTGGAGGACAAAGAGAGAGAGAGAGCATGTGATGCAGGGTGTGTGAGACTCTCCAGACGTGTCAGCGGTTTGTGCTTTCCCCTTTTCCACTCGTGTTTTCATTTCACCAGGCCTTAATACGTCGAGGTCACGTGCAGCTGTGAGACAATGCAAGATGATTCACTGCTCTGTTTGTGTCCATACAGCCATCACACCAAGAAGAGGTGGTTTACACACGCCTTTTTTTTTTTTTAAATAGCTGTGTTTGTGTGCGCGTGCAGTGAGACCTGAGATGCTGTCAGGGTGGAGAGGTATTTTTAGTGACCACTAGATGGTATTATTTGTGCATGCAAGCCGCCTGCAGGGTGACAGCAGCAGCAGCAGCAGCAGCTCAGAGCTCTGGCTGAACAGTTTCCTTCATTACTCTCATAATGTGAGAGGAGAACATTTAAAGAGAGTTTAAGATTTAAATAAAGTGAATGAAAAGTGTTCATAATCTTGTTTTTAAATAAAGTTTTACTCTGAGATTAAAGTTAAACGAACAGCAGAAGAATAAAGCTCAATTGAACATATTAAAAAGGCAGAAATTACAAAATAAAAGTATTGATTTCAGCTTTTATTTTGTATTTTCTCGATTTGATTTGAAAGTAGTAAAAATCCGTGACGTTGAAAAATAAATCGAAAGTGGCAGATATTATAGATATTCTTTAATAATTATCACTCTTCTTCATGTGTTTCGTGAAGCAGCTTCATGAAACTTCCCGCTCAGTTCACGTCGACCTTTGATGGATGCTTCTGAGTCATCAGGAAGAAAAATAAATCAATATTATTTATTCTTTAAATCATGAAAACCAATTCAACATCCCGCTCATTTTAAAACATCAATATATTCCTAATCTGGAGAGTGAAGAGGCCAGAGACATCATGATGGAGGGGATTATAACGTAAGCACATTTAAATATTTATTTAGTTTTACATCTCTGTGATTTAAAGTCTCCTCTCATTTTAAATAAAGGAAACAAATAAAAAGAATTCAAGTGAAATCCGTTTGTGTTTCATTTTGAATGATCCTGACATTTAATGAAGGAGCTCTCATAAAAAGTGATTTGATTAAATCTGTTCAACTTTAAAATTATAAGATTAAAAAAAAAACGCTCGCGCTGAATAAGAAGATAAAAATCTCGTTTCTGCTTCTTTTCCCGTGTTTGAACAAAATAAAAAAAATAAAAGTCCTGATTTCTTGAGAGTGAAGAAACTTCATAAATTCTGAGACGAAGAGGAAATATTATTCTGGAACTTATTTGCTCTTCTAATCACGCACAGACATTTTCCGTTTTTAATTTTCTTCATTGTTTTTGCAAACACTGTCTGTCTGTCTCCCATTCAGAGTCTGTTAGTTATTTATCTCTATAAATGATGCACATACTGCACACATTTTCTTTTTAAATGTGATCTTCATCTCTCAGCAGGAGCTTCTGTTGTTTTAGAGCTTTTGTGTGTTTTTAAAACGTGCTTTAATCCTTTGCTAATTTTTTTTGAACAAAAACACAGATGAGAAAATAATTTTGTTAGTTAGCCTATCTGCAATAAAAATCATGCACATCCAGCTTCATAGCACCTTTTTGGTACATGTTTATGTTTTGAACGTTTTTGCTCAGCAGAAGATCTGCTGTCTTATCGCTTATTACGTGTTTTGCTCCAAAATGAGGAGACGAGAAAACGGCAGAGGTCACGACCCAGAGTCTGCAGCCACATGCTCGTTCACCGCTCAAACTTTATTTTGTAATTGATATTTTTTTATTTATCCATACAAACGTTGTTTCAGTTTATAAAGCGCACAGACACATGTATTTGTTGAGTTGGTTTCACAGTCACTGAGTAGAATGAAACTTGCTCCTAACCTCTTTCAAAGGTCAGATATAAAAAAAATAAAATGACTCATTAATTAGCATGTAAAATATTTCTGTTTGTGTTTTCATTTAAAAGAGGAGAAACTCAAGGTTAGAAAAAAATACTTTGAATAGTTCATTTGACGCTGCAGCACGTCTGAGAAGAAATCCTCCTGTATCAATAAATGAGGGGTAAAATATGAAACTAATAACGAGATTTAAATATGTGAGGCTTTTATTCTTTTAACATGTTCACGGCATGTATACCTGACTGACTGATCCTGCTCTCTTGTGTTCTCCCTGTTAGCTGAAACCTTGAATGAAAGAAATCAAAAAGTGATTGAAATGAGGACACACTGAGAGAGGGGGGAGCGTCACTATCAGGCTCACGAGGCCTACCTGTTCACGGAGCTGCAGGCTGCAGACGGTCTGACACAGTTTGGCACTTTGTGTAAAGAAAAAGGGAAGAATCAGTCAGAGTGTGACAGCAGGTCGTCAGTGTCCAGAGAATCGCACCAAAGCCGTCACGTTTACGCACTCCAACCAGACGCGCGGGAGGGGGGTAAAGGGTTAATTATAAAGAAAGGAGGGGTGATTAATTCTTCAAATTAATTGTCCTGGTGATGCATTTAATGCTTGCAGTGAAAATGGGACACACGACTTCCCCGTTTTCTTTTAAATTAAAACCAACTTCTTTTGTGGTGTCAGACCTTTACGCACGCGGAGACGCGCCTCTGGGTGCACCACTCATACAATCCCCTCTATGTGCGTTAAAGTCTCCAAAATCATTGATCCGAATAAATACGCAGTCACCATGACAGCTGTGTGGAGACAGCGCGCGCTGCCCTGAATCAAGATGAAGTTTCTGTTTCAATAAACGTTTGGAGTGGAAACCTGCTCTTCAGTTTGGGCTCCTGTGAAAAACTTCCATCAAACTTTTCTTCAACTTTTTTTCCCACCCGGGTGAAAGCAGCATGACGTCGTGTACAGTGGCCAATCGTGCAGGTCCTTTCCTCATCTGTGGGCCAATAGGAGGCGGCGATGAGTGCCTGTCAGTCACAGGTGAGGGTGGATGTTTAAAAAAAGAGTAGGGTGAAAAGGGCCGGAGAGGAGCGAGAGCCCGTGCTGATGGCAGAGCTATGCGGAGGAGAAGCATCGTGCAGGCGGATGTAGCAGGACGTTTTTTGGGCTTCTCCCGCGGGGATGTGAGCAGAACCCAACACTGGAGGGAAACACGCAGAACTCGACGAGGGAGTAGAACTACGATGTGGATGAAGTGATACTGTTTTTCCTCCTTCATTGGTTATTTACTGAACTTGAAGAACCGAGCAAAAACTTCTCCAAAAAAATGGCCGTTCGTGGAAACTCGCTGATGCCTTTCTCCATCCAAGCCATCCTGAACAAGAAGGACGACAGCAGGCACTTACCAGACCTGGACATGTGCTTCTCCAAGACGGCGTGCTGGAAAATATTCGGGGAGATGAACGGGGGGTCTCGGAGAGCTGACGGCGAGGAGTGTGAGCCCACTGAGCGGAAGAGCTACGACTCGGACTCGGGACTGAGCGACGACAACGACGGCAAGGCTCCGGCGGCGGCGCGCGCGTCGGAGCGCAACGGCGACCCTGCGTCGGACGTGTTGGAGGAAAGTTTGCAGGAGGAGACGGACCAAGAGTCTGCAGCGGCGGAGAACGCAAAGAGTGACAGTGAACCCACTAACGCCACGGGTGAGTCTGAGAAACTCCCACGGAGCTGTGCGCACAAATTCACGGCTTCTGTCTTTGAATAAATAATCCTGATTTAATATTCTGTTTGTTCAAAACCTGCTTTAAAAAGTCTTTATACAAATAAAGTATTATTATTATTATTATAACCATAAAGACTAACAGCGTCTTCTAGAACCTCTCACCTTTAAATCTCCTCGCTGCTGTGTGTGTGATTGTTAGATATCAGCCCTGCTTGTAAACCCTCTGCTGACTCAGATTATGACTCTGACTCGTTTTTTTTATTTTTTTCGAGTTTCTTCTGGAAAATTGAATCTGGCAAGAATTATATTTAGAATGAAAGACAAACTACTGTTTACAACTTTTCCTTGCTGCACATTTTAAGGAGATGAACTCCTCGTGGTTCTTACATGCTTCACACATTTGTTGATGGTCTTTTATTACATATTTTTCAAAAAGCACCAAACGGTCTCCAGCTGTGTTCAAATCATAACAAACTCGTATACAGGAACTGACTGGCATGGTGCATCTGCGTGTCTCCCTCCCTCTCCCAGACTCCAGCACCCTGGACGAGAAGGGTCTGGACCAGCCCAAGCAGCGGAAGAAGCGCTCCAGGGCCGCGTTCTCTCACGCGCAGGTCTTCGAGCTGGAGCGCCGCTTCAACCATCAGCGGTACCTGTCCGGGCCGGAGCGCGCGGACCTGGCGGCCTCTCTGAAGCTCACAGAGACTCAGGTCAAGATCTGGTTCCAGAACCGCAGGTACAAGACGAAACGCCGCCAGATGGCTGCCGATCTCATGGCTTCGACCCCGGCTGCAAAGAAGGTGGCGGTGAAAGTGTTGGTGCGGGACGACCAGAGACAGTACGGCCCGGGAGAGATCCTGCGGCCCCCGCTGCTCTCCCTGCAGCCCTCCTACTATTACCCCTACGCGTACTGCCTCCCAGCATGGACACTTTCTGCGTGTGCGGGCAACCAGTGAGAATTCGCCGACTGTATTTATTCATTTTTGTTTTTTTTATTATTTCACTACCAGGAAATGAGACGTTGTGTTTTTTCTGACAAGAGGAAGAGGAGGAGGGCCTCAGCCTGACGTCCAGGTCAGACCAGGGGATCCCAACCGGCCTTCTTGCGTCCTGAAATTCTCCTCAATGACTCTTTCTGTCTAACCTGGAGGAACTCCGTTTCACAAGACACTTTTCATCCTTTAAGCAATAAAATCAAACGTCAGCGTGGAGACTGGACTTCTGGTATTGACACGTTCTGGACTGAACTTCCGGTCTGTATGTAACCTCTGAGGAGAGACTCCGTAAGAACATTTCAGTATTCCTCTCTTCTCTCGGGAGACCTCTGCAGACCCCCGACCCCTCGGACCGAACTGTCACCTTAAGTTGGTTTCTATTGGACACGCGCCTTCCTACCTCTGCAGTGATTGGATAAATGTATATTCCGTTGAACTTTTAGGACAGTTTCTGATGCAGTGTGTGTGTGTTTCTGTTTTTCTTGTTGTGTTTGTAAAGGAAAGACATTTCGGCACTTTGGAGCTTATATACATTTTATTATTTCAATGTAGAAAAAAAAACATTAAGTGTGTGTGTGTGTGTGTGTGTGTGTGTGTGTGTGTGTGTGTGTGTGGACTTGAACTCACCAGCTGAGATGTTCTTGTGTTCAATGAGTGTGAGACATTAAAACATATCAGGCAGAACTCAGACAGACTCCATTTGATTTCAAGGTTTTTAAATTATGAGAAATTTTGAGTCTGACGTCACAAAAAATATACAATTTATGGAACTTAAATATTACAAATAAGATACTTTAAATTAGAAAATAAAGCACACGTCGTAATTAAATTAAATCAAATTAATGAAACTCAGAAAACGTGTTTTTTTCTCTCCAGTGAACAAAGTGAAATATAAATTCTGGGAAATAATAATTTACTTAAGTTGGCCTTCACTCTAGTGCGCGTGCACACACAGACGCTAAAGTAAGCAGGTGGATCAGCTCTAAGCCACTCTCTAACACCTTCATCCATCGCTTCCTGTTTTGGTTTTCTCAACTTTTATCGACACTTTTTGTTATTTTTTCTGCACATACAAACTCCAGGTTTTACCATGATGCTCGAGCTTCACACTCACCTTTCAGATGTCGTCCCCTTCTTCCTCACACAAACACACACGCCTGTCAAACAATGATAAATTGCCCCTGTGAGACCCGGACAGGGCACAATGACAGCTACCTTTAGGGCTCCGTGTCAACACAAGGAGAGGAGGATTCCGGGGTTAAGGAGGCCCATGTCAGTGCGCAGAAGAAAAGAGATCATTGAAGCTGTAACACAGGAAGTCATGTCTTCTTTTTAAACTGGTCTTCTCTCAGGCGCAATGCTGGAAATGAAGAATGAACGGGAGGACATTTAGGTGCTCTTCTGTCTCAGTAACTGCCTGGATGTTAAGTCAGGGTCACCGCCCTCCTCAGCCATACATCTTCAGCTTTGTAAAACACCTGAAGGCGTCCACATGCCGCGGGATGGAACTGTGGAGCTGGCGAGGACGAGTAAGACCCAAGAAGATTCACTAATGTGCAGCACAGGTGTCGCTTATACCCTGATGCTTAAACGTGTTATTGAGGTGGACACCAACGCAACATCTGCGTTTCAGCACCGTACGAGACTCTGCGCTTTTACGCACACTCTTTTACGCACACGCACCAACACGCGCGCGGCTGTATTCAGAGCTTTTTGTTCCTCTTAAACCTTTCATGGTGGAAAAAAAACAGAAGGCGCCTATATGTCCATAAAATCTGATCCCCTGGATGCAGGTAGGCCTTATAGACGCCACCAGAGGCCATCTCCAGCGGCACTGCTGCTCCTCATTGGCTGTGAGAGGACAGAGAGGGGTCCCAAGGAGTGGACCGTCCCACATAACTTCCTTTCATACCTGCATATGGAGATATCTGATATAGAGGGACATATCGCGGCTGAGCCTGTGATGGTTGAAATGCAAACACCCTCATAGATTGCATTAAGCGCGTCTCACCTGGAGAGGTTCAGATCTTCTGAATTAAGAATAGCGCGCCTGGAAAATACACCAAAGTCTGAGTATCCATCGATTCTGTTGGCATACATCGTATGAAATATATACATTTCATTTTACATAATTAAAGAAAAGCCTGCAGCACTTTGAGATATTCTGTTTTTTATACTCTCAAATCGATCAAACAATGGAAAACAACTTTATAAATCGGGAACATTTTATTAAAATAAATCCAAAAGTGACTCTGAGATTTAACACGAATAAACACGAGAGCAAAACGCAGGTTTATGACGTAGATTTTAAAGTAAAATACAACAACAAAAGTCTCCTGTTTTCCTCTTTCTGTAATTTCTGCTGAGATTACATTTCAATGTCAGTTAAAAAAAAAAAAAAAAAAAAAAGCTCTTAGTGTCTATTTAATTTATCTTTACTAATTTTATGTTATAAATAAAAAGACATTTCACAATTATTGGACATATTCGGCGTCTGTTTCCCGGACTGACGGACTTTAACTAAAGTGACACGGCTCTTATTTAACAGCTCCTCTTTACAACAGAGACATACATATTTATATTAATATTTATAAATGTGTGTGTGTGTGTGAGGTGGACAGAGCGCACTGAGAGGACGGAGCCAAGCAGTAAAATACCCGGATGTCTCCTTCATTTGTAACGGAATTTAACAAGTTAAAACCAAATGACTCTTATAAGAATAAGTCAGTGAAACCTTTTTTTCTGAGGATGCAGAGCGGGATTTTATGGCACAACTGAACCATATAATGTGAATAAAGAGAGAAGAGGTCAAAGAGATCCAGACAAAGTTTGTGGTTTATTAAAGACTTTAATAACAAATTAGAAACGCGTCTAATTTGTTCATTACGCAGAATAATAATTCAAACTTTTCATGTTTCCTCCCTGAGCGTTCGTGTTGGTGGATATTCACATTTGTGGGTTTTAATTTAACACTCCTTCATGTTGTTGATGAATGCATGTATTTGGTTTAAAGAAGGAAAGTCTGAAGGACGATTTGTTAAAGTGCAGACTCGTAGCTCCTCTTCACCTCAATCAGTTCAGGTGATTCCTGTGCTGCAGTTTTATGTTTTATTTAGGACTAGATTGTTTTTTGTTTAATTGAATTTAAATAATTATTTTGGTGGTCCTGTCTGAGACAAGGAGTCAAGAGGAACACATACAGTTTAAATATGAACTTTAATAATCAAATCAGGCCAACGTGAAGAGCACGTGCAGAAAGGCGTCGGTCGATCTTTAAACTCACAAGTGTCTCTGGACCTCTTTGACCTCTTCACTCTTCATCCACCATGATGTTTTTTTTTCCTACAATAGTGAAACTAAAAACGTCTTTTTCAGCTCCTGCATGAAGACAGAATTCATCGTGTCTTTGCAGCTTGTCATTTTAAAAATATTGGTATTATGCACGTGCACAAAGCGTTATTAACCTGTGTGTAAATTAAAAAAAGAAACTGTTCTGTGCTCCTTCATCGGCACCCCTGCTATGTACAGTATTATTAGCCAATAAAAAGGTCTGACACATCGGCTAATCTTCCATCCACATCCAGTCACACACACTTACACACAGTACAGTAAGTAAGTAAGAGCAGCTCCTTTAAATAGAGCTTACACAGTTCATACAGAAGAGAGAGACACAGAGTCCTCCTCAGGTCAGACAGACTGAAGATCAGTTTTATTGGTCAGGTATGTTTAACACTCAATGAATTTAACTTCGGTAGACTGAGCTCTCTCTGTACAATCTAAACATTAAATATTCACTAAAAATATAAACATGTAATTAAAGACTAAATAAGATAATAGTGCAGATCTGCAGTCCTGTTTATATTCACAGTTCAGTGATCTGGTTTTCCCCTTTAATGCAACAAATGTGCTTTATTTAGAGTGTGCAGCTCAATCTATCACATAGTGACAGAAAATCACATTTGGTTGAGAACCTACAAACACTCACACCAATAAGACTCAAGTAAAATCACAAAAAACTTCTGGCGAGAACATAAATGCACAGCATGTTAGAAAGGGTTTTTAAAAACACTGTTCGCAGTGGGAATTAAAGAGTTTATGAGGTTTTTTTTTTTATTAGCTGATGTTTCTCTGAAACGTGTACCCGAGGGGGGAGCTGAAACGAGTGGTGAAGGGGGTGTGAGGGGTCCTCAGTGATGCAGGCTGCTTTCATTTCTCCTGCTCACCTGAGAGCTTTATATACTGCAGGTGATTTCATTTGTTCAAGGCCCAAAAAGTTCAATTAAAGATTCCAGTCTCAGTTATTCCCTGATCATTTGCAGCTTTTACAACCTTAAAAAAACAAAAACAATCAGACTTCATTTCACTCTAAAGCTCTCTGTCTGATTGGTCGCTGAGCTGTCAGTGGCCCAGGTGTTGTGTTGTCAGGTGTTTACATAGTCCAGCACCCCCCCTCCCACACACACACACACACACACACACACACACACACACACACACACACACACACACACACACACACACACACACACAAAACACACCATTGTTAATACATAACAGAAAGAGAGAAGAAGAAGACACTTCATAATAAAATCCGAAATGCTTTAATCAAAAGGTGATCTTAACTCTTAAGGAAGAATGGAGGACTTTTTCATTCAGGCATTTTCTTCATGAATCTTTCAACCTCACATTTTAACTGAGAGAGAGAGAGAGAGAGAGAGAGAGAGAGAGAGAGAGAGAGAGAGAGAGAGAGAGAGAGAGAGAGAGAGAGAGAGAGAGAGAGAGAGGCCTCAAAGACACAAAGATGTGTCAGATATGTTCTTTGGAGACGTCTTTACGTTCAATCAATCAATCAATCAATCTTTGTTTGTATAGCGTCAATTCATAACAGGCGTTATCTCAAGACACTTTACAAAAGCAGGTAAACGTTCAGCCTCACTCAGTGTTTAAAACTCACAACAGTAAAACAATTAATTAAAATAGTCCTTTTAATTCTTATATCATCATCACTCATCGAGAGACATAACTACTTTATTAGCCTAATCAAGAGAAGAAAATTAGTTACCGCCGCTCTCCAACACAATATAGAAGAAGACAAAAATGAAGAATATATAGAATATAGAAATATAACTATAGGCAGAAGCAGAGTATCTGAAGGAAGATCAAGATATGTGTCTCTGCTTAATTTGGCCAATGACGACCTTCCATTAACTGTGCCCATCAGCCTGTAACAGCCAATGGGAGCCTGAGTTTGAAGGAGGTGCCTGTCTATCCCATAGACTGTGTCTATCCATGTTCTGATGTAGGCCTATAGTCTATAAAGTATGTGGATCCCTTAAGTGCACCTTAATTTTTGGTTAGTCTGGATGTCTTTTTGTCATAATAAAAGTGTAATACTGAAAATCTCAATTAACACACTTGTTTAGAAAATAGTTTAGTTTAGGCTACTTTTATTACTACTTATTATTTTTAACTATGTTAATCTGTATTGTTATTCTTAACTAACAGCCCTACAGGGACAAGTGTGGTAAACTAAACTTGACTAAAAACACTGTGATGGATAAGTCAGATGACTGTTCAAGTTTTCTATGTTTTTGTATCTGTCCAAATTCAAATGAACCTTTAAATAAATAAATACATAACTTTAAGGGGTGATTTTATTACGTAGCCTTGTAGTATATGAATTTATGAGGTGTGTGTGTGGGAGATCCATGGGAGGAAAATGACAAATAAACGGAATTTTAAGTACATTTATGTGCAAAAAAAAATACTCAACTTTCATTATTAAAATGTGTTATAATTTAATATTTCAGCAAAGGATAGGGTTAAACAGTTTATTTATGAGTAGGTTAGACTTTGTTTAGGTCATTTCAGGGTTTACGCTTTACATTCAGGCTTTTAACCCGCGTTGCCATGGTAACAGGTACGCGTCACGTAGGACGCAACCAAAGAGCTGCTGCAGAGGTTGTGTTCCGGTTCTGTTGTTTCTCTCGTCCAGACGAAAGGGGCCTTCGTGGGGGGGGAAAAAGGAAATAATAATTATATACACTGTGAGATGCCAAGTCGTGGCGTCGGGCTCGTTCTCCAGTCGCCGTTTTCTCCGGTTTAACGGGAAATCAGTGTGTTCGACCCGGGGAGTGGAGTCGCGCGGAGCTGTTTTCAGGAGAGTTAAAATGGCGACTGCCTGCCCACTTCACTGCCGTTTAATCCATCAGTGATTAGCCGGAACTTCAGCGACCTATCCCGACCTTTTTCTTCAGTGTCAGAGTTTTTATTTTATTTTATTTTATTTCCACACTGATACAGCCTGAGGACACTGAGGCGTCATGTCGGACTCGGAAGAGGACAGCCAGGACCGACAGCTGAAAATCGTAGTTGTTGGAGACGGAGCCTGTGGGAAGGTGAGAAACACACAGACACACACACACTCAACATGTGAACACAACAGGGACAATGAAGTCCTGACAGTATCGATAAAACGTCGTGTTATGTCAATAACGTGCTGTTTACGTCGCTCACCCTGACGCTGCCCGGTCACCATGGAGACCGACGCTAACGGAGCTAGCTGCTAGCTGCTAACAGCATCCATACTGGGACAGTAGTAACTCTGTAGTGGTCACATTGGATTAACTGAAGCATACCTGGTCCACTCAGCTTCTTATATACCTTATTAAATCATTAGAGTGGTGCAACATGTCAGAGTACTTTTTATACTGCGACCATAAAGCGTTTGTTTAAAGGGGACATATTATGAAAAATCCACTTTGTCAGTGTTTTTGAACATTCATTTGGGTAACCTGAGTGTCTATCGACCCACAAAATTGAAAATCAATCCATCAAGTCCTTTGTTTGTGGTCTGCATAAGTCTTACCACACGGACAAAAACGCTCCGTTTCAAATGTTCTCAGTTTGTGACATCACAAGTTGGATTCTGGTTAAAATAAATCCCCTCCTCTCTCCTGGTATCTCCACCCATGGACTTCACCTCGAGCCTAGAGTAAAACTTTGGAGCAGGTTTGCTATTTTTATTCTCTCTACAGAGGAGTGATGTCTGTTAGGAAAACTCAGGGTGGGCGGGGCTTATTGCATTTAAAGAGACACACACTAAAACGAAACGCTCTGAGTGCGCTGGTTTCTACAGGGTCACAAACCTCTGCTGCTTGATTCATGTTATATTTGGACCAAAGCAGAACACAGATGTTTCATTTAGACCACACGGGGACTGTGAGTTAGAAAAGATCAAAAAAGACGCCTGTCCCCTTTAATAACCCCAGTTTTATGTGATGAGCTCGCCTTTATTTGGGAATACCTGTGAGGTCTGACGTAGAGCTCTCACAGTCCCTAACAATGATTTACTAGAGAGAATTAACATCACTTAAAAAAACATTAATATTACGATTAATATTAACTATTATTATCTAGTCAATATAAGTTATTTCCTTCAGGAAAACATTTACAGGGTACCAAACTGCAATTTAAATAGAAATAAACTGTTTCATACCTAATTCCATTAAATTATGAAATAGTGCAAGATAGTGTGTGTGTGTGTGTGTGTGTGTGTGTGTGTGTGTGTGTGTGTGTGTGTGTGTGTGTGTGTGTGTGTGTGTGAATGAGAGATTCATGTGCAACAGAGCATGTGCAAAAAGTGCAAATGAAGTGATGTGTGTGTTCTGTGAGGAAGTTTATGTTACATAAAGATGTTTGTGTTGTGATGTATGTGGCAAATTTCTCCTCAGGGAGACAATAAAATCAACTAACTAACTTATTAAACATGATCACTTATTCACCTGCAATTATCCAACTTAAACACTCTGTTTTTTATTTATTTATTTAGGGCTTTTTACGCCTTTATTGAGATAGGATAGATTCCTCCCTCCTCCTTGTAGCCCTTTGTTTCTTTCTGCTTTTCTCTGCCCATCCATTTTTGGAGGTCAGAAATCCGTTATAAACTTTGGGTGAAACTTGGGTGGTAAAATTGGGTGCAGGTTTAATATTACCAAGCCAAAGTTACCTCCAGAGAGAGGCCGGATTTAAAAACCTCTGAGCCCACCAAGGTGAGATAAAACAAACTATAACAACACACCCCTGTTTTGTTGGACATCACAGTATAGTATTAACCCTCCTCTAGTTAAATAGTTTTGAAGGAGGGAGCAGGGTATAACTCACTTTGGGGCTGCAGCTCCTGCTCAGTGATCTGAGGGTCACACACTGACCTGTACAGTGTGTTGGGACCGTTTCTCAGCCTGGCCCTAAAGCTGCTGGTTGTTTTCTGTCAGTACACCTCTTTCCTCCTGGCCAAGGTCCCATGTAGGCCTGTGGCTCCAGAGTCAGGCCCGGTATGCTTTTGGCTCCAGTGAGGCCCAGTATGCCTGTGAGTGAGGCCCATGTCTGATAGTCCATGAGGGAAATGTTTATTGTTTTTTTTTGTATAAGAAAAGGATTTATTGGGATGAAATTTGAACTCTGAATCACTCGGAAGTCTTAAATCATTTAAGACTTGAGGATCAAAACATCTTAACTCGCCTCCTCAAAGTGATGTCACAGCAGCGATCACTTATGACGAGGTCGTCGCTGCACCTCGACTTTCCAGCGAGTGAGTCCATAACTCTAAACCAGAGACAACAAGTGTCACATCCATTTACAAAAAAATCGCCTCCTGAAATGAACGCAACAGCAATATGTGATGATGAAAATGAAAGTTCCCACTCTGGAAAGTCAAGCTTTTCTTTTTTTTTTTTTTTGGGTTGGGGGGGGGGGGGGGGGGATTAGAGAACACACACATCTCAGTTCTCAGTAGATACGCTACATTAATAACCCTCCCCTCTCTACTGCCAGGTGTCGGCTTGTCACTGTCTGAATGACTTACCTGCTTGTCTCTTTTGGGCTGAAAACAGCAGCCCTGCCCCCCATTTTGAGCCGACTCCACTGACTGACATCTTGAATGCCGTTTCCCCCCCTATTAATGTCAATTTGCTCTGCAAATTGCAATCGGATCAGTTTTTCTTGGACGCCGTTCGCGCTGGTATTTTTGCTTGTGGTTGGTTGTCCATTCAGAATTACAGGGAGATGTGGGAAGGCTTGTCCACCTGAGCGCCGTGTTTTTAAAATATGGACTTTCCCGTTTTGCCAGGCTCGCTCAAGGTGCAGGGACCCACTCACACACAGCTCTATTTTTCAGGCTATTTCTGCCTGTTTGCTGTGCTCGTAGCCACAGATTAAAGGGCTCTTTATAAGAACAGGTCCGGTGTAATACACAACTCTTTCATTCATATCGTCACAGTTAGAGGAGAACAAACTGCTTCCATACAATGCTGCACAAACACTCTCTCCTGTGAGTTGCATCACATGGATATATTCAGCTGGCCAACAGTTTTTTTCCCCTTCTCTTCAAGTTTCTAGTTACAGCAGAACTTCCCGGCATCGGTATCATTGTTGACCCTGTGCCGCTCTCTGTTGGAGTGTCAGGATTACGCCAGCTTTCACATTCGCTGGTTAGTTCCAATTGTACGCTTGGAAAAAAAGGGCTACGTTCAGGGAGGAGAGCCAAGCTACTGGAATGCCAAGACAAATGAGCGCCCGGGCCAACGCGAGCATGTGGAATACATTTTTGCTGTCCAAGCTTGTTATTCCTGTGTTGTCCGTGATTGTTTGGGCTACTTAAATGGTCGATTTTCTCCTTGTTGCGTCAGTCACCTCCAGTCATTTTTTAGTCACTCCAAAGCCCGTGACACGCTCAGCTGGCTGCGGTTAAAAAAACCGGCTCTAGTTGAGAGTCAGGAGGTTAAAACTTAATCCTACACCTCCCATCTGCAGAAGCCGAGGTTACACGTAGAATGAAAACTGAAGATTTTATTTAAAAAAAAAGTTCAAAGGTTTTTAATTGTTTCCTCATCCAGTCGCTGTTTATAATCAAAGCTGAGTTCACTGTAAAGAAATAATTTAGTTTAGTGTGTGTGTGTGTGTGTGTGTGTGTGTGTGTGTGTGTGTGTGTGTGTGTGTGTGTGTGTGTGTGTGTGTGTGTGTGTGTGTGTGTGTGTGTGTGTGTGTGTGTGTGTGTGTGTGTGTGTGTGTGTGTGTGTGTGTGTGTGTGTGTGTGTGTGCGAGCACTCTGCTCTAAAGATAGCTAATAGACATTCAGCACTTAAGTTTTCCTCTCCTGTCCTCATCCATCAACATGAATTCAACTTGGCACGTAAAGTCTGCACCATGAGTTCCCATGGATTTCAGGAGACCCCCCCCCCCCCCTCCTGAAACACGACAGTGACAGTGATGGAGGTTTTATAATTTGTGGTAATTATTGGGTCTGCAGTCTGGAGACGTGACACTATACTGCGACACCTGTTTTTGTAATTCATGGTGATTTCTGCTGTCAGAACTGCGGCGGGCGGAGGCGACGGACGATTACATCATCTTAGCGTCCCGTCAATCACGCCGTTCTTTAATGTTCCTAAAAATGGATTAATGATGAAGCACTCGCAGCTCACTCACTTTAAGACTTGTCGCTACATGTTGTTGTGGACTCACGGTGGATTAGAGCCAACGGATATGATGAATTGTGCCTTTTGTTTTTTTTTTAAATGTAAAAATCTTTCTGTGGCGTCTGTAGCGTGAGCGACATCAAAGTGTTCATACGTCTGCTCAGACCTTCGAGGCTGCTGTCTGTTCCCTCTGGAAGGAGTTTTACTGTATCTGTGAAATGCTAATGATTTGAACTCAATGAAAGTTTCTCCTTCATCCTGGAAGCATCTTCTGAAAACACGTACCTGCTGCAACAGTTCTAACTCTCAGTCTGCGCCCCTCTCTCCCTTTGTGTCTCCTCTGCAGACATCACTCGCCACCCGGTTCGCACAGGAGGCCTTTGGGAAGCAGTACAAACAAACCATCGGTCTGGATTTCTTTCTGAAGAGAATAAGCCTTCCAGGTGAGACGCAGACGCCGCCGTTTAGCAGCGCTCGCATCTTCAGAGACCCGGCAACGAGCACCGAGCTGCAGACTGCAGCGATCACAACAGATCACCCCCGTCTCTTTAACAAAGATGCCTGTTGTTCCACCTTTTTGGTTTTTTCTTATTTCTCAGATTTCCAGCTCTGCTCCTGTTTTCCTCTCAGTCCTAGTTTGTTCTTCAGGTGAACTCGGAGGCTGAATGTGTCTTTTCTGGTCGCTCCTCTTTGTGGAGCGTCTGCCTCTTCTCACACTTATTCGCTCTGAAAGCTCTTCTCTCCTGAGCAAACAGCTCACTTCTTTATTTTGTACTCGACAAGGCCAGCGGGCAGCGCATGTACAAACGTGGCGGCGAGCCTTTGCTCATAATCCTGCGGGCAGAGTACCGAGTAAACATGTGAACATTTTTATATCCATATCACTGCTGATCTTTGTCCTGCACCACATAAAACATTCATGCTTTTATTTGTTTACGTTGAAGCGGCTGAAATAAAGCCATGCTCTGTCCTCCTTCACGTCTGTTAAATAAATGTTTATTGACTAACGCTATATTTAGAAGAAAGCCATCCTGTTTGAAACGGAGGATTTTCACATTTTAAAAAATTGCATTTCTAAAACTCTGCCAGGGCCAAAGCTCCAGAAATCTGCAAAGTGCTTCCATTCTTTCATTACTAATAAAACAACATTAAGCGAGGGCAAATGAAGTGCTAAAGTCAAAGCTATGCCGGTTTGTTCGGCGGCTTGAGGGAGGGTGTTTTGATTTTGTGTCAGTTTCAGCTTATGAGACTTAGGAGAACTAAACCCCCAAAAATGTTGTGGTGGAGTCGGGATGAGAAGAGCCAACCATAAGCACAGGCTGCGCTCAGCTCCATAATGCAAACTCGAACAAAATGCTGCTAATCGTTTGACCTCCCTTTCCAGTAAGTCCCGGCCCTGAAAGCGTCCCCCATGTCTCCACTGTTAAATGCACTCCTCTGTATCACAGGGGCAGCGACAACTCCGGCTCTGAGTCCGAGCTGTTAAAGGGCCCGTTTTCTGGGGGATTGGGTGTTGATGAGCTGATGAAGAGAAAGGTGGCTCTGCTCGGTGGGTGGTCCTCACCCTGCCCTGTACTGGAGAGGTTGTGGCTCTATGGGTCTCGGTGGGGCTGTTTGGGTGTTTGACAGCAGGGGGGGGGGGGGGGGTGAGAGTAACCTATAGCCAGCGTTGGCCCCTCTCACCATGAAGGCCCAGCTTGTCAAAGTTAATGTACATTTTCCAACGCAGAGCGAGGTGAGGCGAGGCCGACTGGCACACAACAGCCTCCTCTGTGTGTGCTTTTTATAACAATACCTCCTCCAGATGTCCAGAGGAGGTGCAGGCGCTGAGCACCACTGAAGACGGGCGACGCTCCTCTGTCAGATTCTCGCTCAGGCTGCTTCGTCTGCGCCGACATAACATCACATTAAAAGCAGAATTACTGCATCCACGAGCCTCTTTATTTACGACCTCGTTATCGGCTTGTCCATGAGAAGCTCCGTTGTATCGGTGACAGCTGTACGGAGTCGGCGTGAATCTCTGAAACATAAATAAAGCTAGCGTCCAGACGTGGTGGATGGGCGGGGACGGGCTCCATCATTCCCTGCGCTCCTCACCGTAGCTTTACATCGCCACTGTATAGTCTAGATGTAGTGACTGTGAACCTCGGCGTTTCCTTCCTCGGCCTTGAAAAGAGGACTTTGAAGGGTTTGAGTCGTCCAGCCGTATCACACCAACGTCCCTCCTCCTCTTTTTAACAAGCCCTTTCATTTTCCAGAGGAAGAAAATATGCATTTGGAGTTTTTGTTTTTGTACCCTTCCTCTCTAAACCTCAAGACAAGAGTCTCCTTTTCTGTTTAATTTTTATTTTCCTCTCCTCTCTTCCTCCGCCTGGCAGAATATGACAATGTGAAAAACCGCTCTTCTCAGGAAGCCTCTCTCGGAAACACAGAGAGAAGAAGATTCTCTCTTCTGTTTGTAATTTAAATATTTCCTCTCTCCTTTCTCCCCCCGCAGGAAACATGAACGTCACCCTGCAGGTGTGGGACATCGGAGGCCAAACGTTAGGAGGGAAGATGCTGGATAAATATGTGTATGGAGCTCATGTAAGAACACGCACGCGCGCACACACACACACACACACACACACACACACACACACACACACACACACACACACACACACACACACACACACACACACACACACACACACACACACACACACACACACACACACACACACACACACACACACACACACACACACACACACACACACACACACACACACATAATAATTTCTCTGTTGCTTCATGTGACGTCTCCGTTTAGTCCTTAAACAAAAAGAAAGAAGGCCTTACACATTGTTTTGTTACAAAAGAAAAATGGGATTTGATAATATGCAGGAAGGGTCTCTCCTTTTGTTCCTGTTTTCCACACTTCCTCGCCGCTCAGGTGGAGGTCGGAGCAAACGGTCCAATGGCTGGACATCAGGGACGTCGGCTGGTAGTAGAGTCCGGCTTCTGCTGCGGGGACAAGGCCTCTTGGGCTTCAATCAGGAAGCTTTTAATTTGAAAATCCTGTTTTTTTAGGAAGATCAGGGAGCTTTTAATTTGAAAAAACAGCTTTCAGTTTCAGTGTGGATGAAATGTGAAATCGGATTTATCCCGAACTAAAAGTGCTGTTTTATTTTGAAAGACAACATGCAGTTTTATCCGGATGCAACGACACGAGGTACGTGGTGATGATCACAAAGAGCCAGCAGCACTCGCACTCGATTGTTTCCGCAGGCTGTAGATGTTTGTGTGACTCTGCTGAGGTTTATTATTACAGCCTCGCCAGCCTCATTCAGAGCCGGCCACTCCCTCCGTTCAAAACCGAAACATAACAAACATCTATCTGGATTCACGGCGAGCGCAACGGTCTTTAAAAATCCTCGTTACAGCACACGGAACAAATGTTGATGATTTGACCTTTTCAAGCTGTACGTCCAAAATCTACATTTTAAAATAATTTTAAAATCTTTAGTAGCTAATGATATAATTTAGCTCAGCTGATTGTGATGGTGCTCATTGATCTATTCACTCTGACTGAATGTGGTTGAGCTGCTGGTTCCTGTCACGTGCAGAATGTCTGGTGGTTAAAGAGGCCGACCTGAGGACCGTGATCTGCAGAGAGGATGCAAACGCTGAACATTAGCAGCTTCTCCCTGAATCCTCCCGGCTTCAGAAAACACCGAGAAAGACTTTTTCTGCCTCATGATGGCGTGCACTGTATCCTCGTCTGCTGCTCCTCCTCCTTCAAAAGCAATACGTCGTACATCACTGCCACATTACCACACTTTGCTCAGGGAGTTTCTCGTCAGCGCTTCATGGAACTTTCACACCTATTGTTCGCCGCTGCGCGTCCTGTAATCAATCATGGCTTGTTGGGAGAGACTCGGCGTAATTGTCAGCGGGGCCGAGCTGTCGTCACCGACCTCGCGTGTTGTGACACCGCGTGTCCGCCGAACAAAAAAGCAACAGACAGCCCTTTAGTCGTGTTGCATCATGCAGTAAAAGTGGAGACATTTACCGAGGCTCACCTTAATTTCCAGCCGCAGCTCGGGCAGCGATCGCAGACAGCAGAGACACGTGCTTGTTTATCTTGATTCATGCCAACAGCTCTTGTATCTGTGTTTACCCTTTGATTAATTTATGTGTCCGTGTAAACCGGCCCCAGTGTTTGCTCAGACACGGCTCTGGTTTTGTTGCATGAGGGGAAATATCTTCAGGGGGAGACGGCCTTCATTCATCAGCTCAGAATGTAGGTCTGAACCAAACCAAAGCTGGACCGCGTACAGAACTGTAATCTGATGACTGAATCCATCAGAAGAAACAGATCTGCACGAACCCACAGTGTTTGTTCCATCCTAATAATCCTGCAGCTTCCTGTGATCCCCGTCTCTAAGAAGAGGAGCAGTGCCACCTACTGTTCCCTCGCTCCCTCACTCTTACTCATGATGATATGAGGCCGTGTACTCGCACCAAGTCTCACGAGATTTCATTCAAGATCTAACAAAAACACGTTTTATTTATTTATTTATTTATTTTTTTTTTCCTGTTGCAGGGCGTCCTCCTGGTTTATGACATCACAAACTACCAGAGCTTTGAGAATCTGGAGGACTGGTTCAGCATGGTGAAGAAGGCCAACGAGGAGTCGGACATCCAGCCTGTCGTCTCCCTCATCGGGAATAAAAGTACGAGTTAAAGGCAAACACACAAACAGAGATTTTATTTTTAGTTCGATGTAAAGCTCCAGATGATCTCATGCTTGCTGGAGTGAGTCTTTCTGTATGCATTTTATATCGTGCGTGTTTGTGCGTGGAGGAGTGAGTGTTTGATGGCAGCAGACGTGTTTGTTAGAGCACCAGATAACTGATCACTGTGATAAGAAAGTGAGGTTTTTCGGAGCGATGGGAATGCTGATGTTTGTGAACTCTGGGGAGTGACTGACGATGATTTAAGATCCACCAGCAAACGGACCTCGGGCACCGCTTATCTATCCCCCCTCCCCCCCCTCCCTCCCTCCTCAGCCTGAGCCTGCGCTTCTGTCCGGAGTTGTTGGTTGAGGAGAGGAACTCGATGTTAACCAGACGGCTCTCCTTGCTATCAGCCTGCACCCATCCACCCATCTCCAAAATCAAGAGTAATAATGATGAGTCTTTTTAAACATCCCCCTGACAGTAGTGGAGTCACGGCTGCCGCTGTGTTATTGTAAAGTGGGCCGTCAGAGAGTGTGTGTGTGTGTGTGTGTGTGTGTGTGGTGACTGTCCACCTTCCCGGGGGATGATGAACGGTCAACAGAGTGGTGCCTGCTCACAGGAAGCGCTCGCTAATGTTACTCAACGAGGGGCCTCGGGTCACGCTTTAAGTTTGCCTGTCTCGAGCAGATTGTCTTGTCTTTGCGTCCGTTGCATCACCTAATGCCTCGGCTTTAACCGCGGGCGCCTCTCTATTTAGGCTAGGTTTTTAATTTTTTTTGTGTGTGTGTGTGTGTGTGTGTGTGTGAGTGTGTGTGAGAGTGTGTGAACTGTAATATTTAAGTTGTGTTCATCCTGCTGTCGGGCTGCTCATCCCCACACTCACAGTCTTTCTCCTCCTAACAGCTCTGTTAGTGACAATGGTTCATGGGTGTGTTTTTTTTCTGTTGCAACAGAAGATTGTTCCACTCGTAGCAATTGAGAACCTAAAGCTGGCTGAGCGTCCTGTCCTGGTTCTCTGAGCTGTGCTCATTAAAGTGAAGCATGTGCTCCTTGCAAACACACATGCATCGATGCAGACGAGACAGAATCGATGTTCTGCAAAGCTGAGATGAGTTTTGAAAGACAACTGACCGATGGAGCAGGTCACAATAACATCACAGTCACAGCTCTGCCATTTCAATATTTGTATATTTATCTGAGGAGCTGAATTGAAATGTTTTAAGTTGTAGGACTCGTAATAAGCCTCCGCTTTTATTCTCAGTTTTTTTTTTATCATTTTAATTTCTGTCTGTGTGTTGTGAGTGTAACTTCTGCAGGACTCCTTTGAAAAAGAGGTTGTTCACCTCAGTGGGCCTTTACAGGATTAATAAAGGTTTAAAAAAAATTAAAAAATCACATTTTGTATTGGACTGTGGTCTCTGCATTGTGATGCGTATCGTAGCTTGGGAAAGACACAGCCCATATTTGTCAAAATATTCCTCATGTGTGGAGGCATTATGATTAGTCCTCCTCCTGGTCCACTCGGAGCGATTTAGGATTCTACATTGTGCAGAATACCTGCAATAACCAATGAGGGCGCTCACACCCCAACAGGATGTCGTACTTTTACAGCTCACAAACTCTGCGGTGAACTTGAACACAACCGAGCCCCGAGCCGAGTGTTGTATCGAAGAAGAGGAGCAGCTTGTGTAACCATGGCAACCACACGAGTGTCTTTATAATGTCTCATTACAGGACCTTCATCCTCTCCATGTTTGTTTCCCCTCCTCTCACAGTAAGATCGTTAGGTCTCATGCTCTGGGAAGGGGGGGGGGGGTTATAATCTGATCAAATCCGTTTTCAAACCTTGTTCGTGGTCGCCATCGTTTTAAAATCAGTGAAGGTTAAAAAATCGTCTCGAGTGCAGCCGGTCTTCGAGACTTCACAAATCCATGAACCCTCCCACGGTTTCTTTTCACAGGGAGCCAGAAGAGGTCGAGTCCGGGCAGCTATCAATCTGCACGCCACTCCATTTGATTTTCTCCAACTTGTGTTCAGGCACACGTGAAGAAAAAAAGTCTGACCCTCCGCGGCGAGCACGCAGGACTCTTCAGGGAGGGATATTTATGAGTCACGGTTAACGGTTCCCATGATGTCGGACCGAGTGAGACAACATGTTTGTGACAACCGAAATAGAAGTCGAGGCATAACAAGGAGCAAAAAGAAAAACACTGCAGATTTATGTCTCTGTGAGGACCCGTCTTCGGGGAGATTGTGGTTTTTCACTCCTGGACTTTTAAGTGTTTCCACTTCAGGTGAACACTAACCGGGGAGGTCGCTCGCTGAGATCCACGTTAGATAGTTGTTGAAGAAAGCTGCAGAATGATCATATGTTCTGCATGTTGTTTTAACACAGAACCAACATGGAGGCCCCTCAAATGTTCACGTTAAGCCACAGAGAACATGGAACTTTCACTTCCTGTCTCCTGCTTTAATTTGAACACGTACGTACGGGTTCATTAATGACGTGTCCCCTCCTCTCCTCACCCTGGCCTGACTGCCCTCCTGTGCCGTGTCACAGCTGGAGGAACAACCTCTCCTTTCTTCGGGCTCGGCTTGGCCCGGCTTGGGGGTTAAGCGGGGCCTGTTCAGCGTTGGCGTGCTGCACCCCCGTGCCCTCTCTGCACGCTGCCCACTGAGCCTTGTTTTAAATAATGGCACCACTTGTAACAATTCAGAGAGGAAGCCAGCGAAATCTTTAATGAGGGCACACACTATTATTTATGCACACACACACACACACAGACAGTCACGGGGAAACACGCCCGTTAGGTGGAGCGACACACTCGTGGACTTTCTGGGAACACGCGGGTAATGGAAGAATGCTAAGCTCTTGGTCTGTCTAAACATACTATAACTGTTTATTACAGCGCAGGCCAGTGCTACGCCGTCTGCTGCACAGGAACCCCCCCCCCCCCCTCAAGTGTTTCACTTTTAGTTGACTAATAAGTGCTCGATGTTTTCATTGGGCTTTAGATGATGAATCCTGCTGCTCTCCGCCGAACAAATGTTTGCTTTTTAGGATGTAGATAGTCTGAAGTCGCTAACATCAAGACTACGGCAAACCGTTTGTGTGTTAGCTTATGCAGCATGTTATCGTTCTCTCTCTTCGCCGTTCTAAACACAAAAAAAATAATTTGTTTTTCGACATTAAGCCCGTGTCGTTTATCAAACTAATTTGTTTTCATTAAGCGGAGATCACAGGACCCCTGCTCGATTTCCCCCCCCCCCCCGTCACCCTTCCCATCGCTAATGCTCTCTCCCTCAGGAACTCCAGAGCATCCATCACGGTGCTTGTCCAGCCCTTATTTGGGTGACTTAAATGGGTTCAGTTCTCTTAACCCCTCCTCATCACTCATGGCTCTCTCCGCTCCGAGCTTCCATCGCTGTTCACTGGCGATCCACTCAGGCCTGCCATGGGAAACGTTCTCTTCTTCAGGGGGGGGGGAGATAAGGTCCCCCCCCCCTGCGTGTCCGCTCACTTCTCCTCCACTCTGTTTCTTTATCTCGCTCCGTCTCTCAAACACACTTGTTCGTTCATTTCCCTCCCCGTGCAAACACTCTCACATGTGCAGACCTACACTGCTTGAACGTACAGTTATGTCTTTTCATTGGCTCCGTGTCTCTGTTGTGTGAAACAACACGCGCGTGTTTGCTTTCTACGCGTTACGGCAGATCTCGCCGCATACCGTTTACCCGTTGCACTTCTCTCTCCGCAGTTTTCCGTCCGGCCGTGTGAAAGTTAAAGCGGAACACGGATCTCCCCTAACTCTCCCTTCTCCTCGAGCATGTCCTCGCCACCAACATTGTTGGTCTTGAGTTGTTTGGCCTCTTGGCAAGACCTTTCCTCCCCCCCCCCCCCCCTCCTCCCTCCCGTCACCTCCCTGCCCCTGTAAAGCTGCCACAGTTCCTGTCTGTTCAGAGCAGGCCTGCACATTTCTTAATAGAGAGATGCTCAGAAGTCCAGGAGTGCAGAGGAGCTCAATGCACTTCTGTTTTTGGTTTAGCTCAAAAATGTTATTCCTGGCTCAACCCACTCGTACTTAGGTCCTCTTACAACAAACTAAAAGCTCCTAATTGCCCCCAAGGGAAAGGTTAGCCACAATAGACATGTGGTGGGACAAAAGCCCAGTGCTCTTAGCCGGTACGCTCACCCCTCCCCAGATAGAGGAGATGAACACGTCAGCAGTGTCTGTTTTGCTCGAGCGCGACCACAGGTTCGACACTGTAAAACGTTATATATACAGAATATAGAGGCAGTAAGGCAGGGTGTACGCTCGGCCACAGACCTGGAATGTTTACAGTTTACAACAAACCCAGTGTTTCCTGTTTCTCTCCACATTTTTTCATTCAAAGTGAAAGACTTAGCCTGCTGTCTTTCTTTGAGTCTGGAAAAGATGGGAAATGAAGAATTACGGCTTTAATACGCTGCAGCTGATAAGTGTGTGTAAAATCACAGCCGCAGCAGCTGGGGCGTGCGTCCTGTGTGTTTGAGCGCACGCACTCAGGTTTTTCCTACTCAGCGGTGAGTTAAACAACTCCACATCGTTGCACCGCAGAGAGATGTGATTGTGAGGACCGTC
>NC_136699.1:2163879-2241721 GCF_947650265.1 Symphodus melops | reverse complement strand
ACACACACACACTCTCCCCTCTGCACCAAACTGCTGTTTAGTTTAAAACCAGGCTGCCGGCAATTAACTGTGTTATGTCAAGTTATTCTCTGGCTGTTGCTCGCCGGGTGTTCTGATTGGTCGCTGGCAGCCGGCTCAGCAGAGCGGTAAGTAGGTGTCTCTGTTATCACAGCACGCTTTTTACAGCTCCACTGAGGATCACGCCGTGCGGTCTAAGGTTTCAGGTCGGCGAGCCCGTGTCGAGCCGTGTGAGCTTCCTGTTTCACCCCCCGTGTGACGGTGAACTCTTACAGGAGACTCCGTCTTTGAACGCTCACGTCCTCATTTAGGCCCGTTACCGTGACAACGAGGGGGAACAATAAGAACAAGGCACGTTTTAGTTCAGGTTCATGATTCTGTTTCCTGTTTTTTCCGAATCTTCACGACACGAAGACTTGTGATCATTTTGGGGAAAAAATAGCCAAACGTGACATGAGATCGACGTGTTGCTTTAAAATAAATAGTTAATAAATAAATAAATAAATAGGCGATGAGTCACTGCGATAACGAAGCGGTTACAGATGGTCACAGCCTCATCGAAGCAGCAGATATTCATCTCGTACTGTTATCTTGTAATTCACCACAATGACAGGCAGACCTTTAAAGTAAACATGATGGTGACCAGAACGCGGCGGGGCCATCGCTCTCCACGAGTGATGACCCCCCCCCCCCCCCCCCCCCCCCCCCCCTCCTTCACTATCTCGAGGTGCTCGGGGGGGGGGGGGCCTAAACAGTTTACGCCATGTGTGCAGTCACTTCCTCGGGGCTGTTAGGCTGATGTACAGTTGACAGAAACGGAGGGAAGCCAGATCAACAGAGAGAGATGGTTGTGACCTGATAAGTAGAAAAAGGTACATTAGGAGGAGAAATGGAGTCAGACAGTAAAACTGTGGGATTAGTGTCGTGTTCACACAGACAGATTACACACACAGGGTGAGACTGTGTGGGCCCGACGAATGAGACTCAGTTTGTGGTCTTTGACTTTCTGCAGAACATTTGATAGAATTTAAGTTTTTTTGTGCATGTTGTCCTCCTCTTGATTCCTGACTTTTAATTCACGTCCTTTTAGAGTAGATATAATCTGTGTCCTTCCTGATGTTATCGAGCCGGCCTCGGCGTTCAGCATCAGCTTACTTTACCTGTGTCGTATTTGAGCGTCCCAACAGAGAGATGTCAGCGAGAAACAGCATGACACCCTGCGCTCTTCTTCTTCTTCTTCTTCTTCTTTTTTTTTTGTACTCTGAAGCTCTGGTTCTGTTTTCCTCTCTGTCGCTCTCGTAGACGGGCGAGGAGCGAGGGGGGAGAGCGGCTGGGTCCACAAAAGGCTTTCCTCACGCGGTTGTTATTTGATGGTACGTTCCATTTGATATCGGGACACGTCCTCAGGATCGGGGGGAGACTTTGCTCTCTGCCTGAATACTTCAGATTCAGCAACTCGACTCTGTAACGTGACGTCCTCGGCTCCTGAGTGTTAACGCTGGTTAATCTTACCGTGACACTTGATTGAGCACCTTTCCCCAAGTGTGCAGGATCCAAAGGATTAGCGGTGTTTACATCTAGTAGCATGCTGGGTACCGCCGCGGTTAATGACTGAAATTAATAACCTGCTGACGCCTATGAGACGGCGTTGTTTACACTCGGGCAGAGACACGACCGCCCGTTGTAAAAGTGTCTGCCCTCGCACGGAAAGGTTTGTGTTTATATGTCACAGAGGATGATGGGAGTCTTCATGTTCGACTTTAAAATGATCCTCCACTAATTCATTTAGTTTCTGTGGGTTTGGCCTTTAACATCATCGCTGAGTTATGTGACTAACAGAGATATTAATAAAACGTTTCTCCCTCGCTCTTTCTCAGCTTCTGGAGACACACACACACACACACACACACACACACACACACACACACACTAAGGGGCATGAGAACGGGGGAAAATCCTTGACAGCTTCAATGAAATCTTACACAAAGAGTAAAACTCGGGGGGACGAGAGAAACGCAACACCGTACAGTAGCCTGACCTCCTCCAGCTAACACAGACACGTATGCACCAGATACCGGGCGTGGCCGCCTCTCCGCACAAAGCCAGAAAATAAAGAGCGCAGCTATTGCTTTCAGCAGCGAGACCCTCGGGTGACCTCCTCCACCGACCTCTGCACGACCCCATAGTGAGGAAGGCGAGAAGCAAAGCGCCCGGTATCACTGCACAGGAGTCGAATGCACATCACAATAGGTAGAAAGGAAGGCCCCGTCATTGTGAGCGCTCAGTAAATCAGCGTGCAGGTGACAGTCCCAGTTCTTGGGACCCGGGTGCCCACCTTAGAGGCCGGCACGCTCATAAGTCAAGCTGCGTTCTGCCTGTGAGTGTCGCCTGAAGACTTCTCTGCACAGCTGGTCCGCTTTGTCTGTCCCGGGTCAAATAGAGGTGCGTGGCTTCAGGCTTCACCTGGACTAGGTTTACACGGAGGAATGTGTCGCATCGAGCTTTTATACCAGCTGGGAACAGGAGCGCACGGATCACGACCCCCCCCCCCCCCCCCCCCCCCCCCCCCCCCCCCCCCCCCCCCCCCGAGAAATGACTCCTTTAAAGTCAGACAGATGCATAATCACATCAGAACAGTCACGCACACACTCAACCCACTGAAACAGCTCTTGGTCCCACTTTTGGGTCCCGACCCACCAGGCCAGAACCTCCTGCACGAGGTCGAACCGTTCCCACCTGAACTGAGATGTAAATATTTATCTTTTCTGTCTCGTCCCAGATGTGTGACCATTAAAGCTGCGCACGTTCAAATGTGTTTATCCCTCCTTTTGTGAGGTCGTTTTTTTTTAAATTATTTTATTGATTTCACATCACGCCGTGCTTTCTTTTTCTCTCGCAGTCGACCTGGAGCACATGAGGACGGTGAAGAACGACAAACACCAACGTTTCTGCCAAGAGAACGGCCTCATCAGTCAGTTTGTATCGGCCAAGTCGGGGGACTCGGTCAGTACCTGCTCGTTCGTATCACACACACACACACACACACACACATGAGTGCTGTGTGCGTTTGATTTCTCTAACCTCGTCTCCTTCCTCCAGGTCTACCTTTGTTTCCAGAGAGTGGCGGCTGAAATTCTGGGCGTGAAGCTGAACAAAGCTGAAATCGAGCAGTCCCAGGTGAGCAGCAACGGCAACCGGGTCTTCCTCTTCAGTTTCCAACAAAAGTTCTGCGTCTGCCTCTCGAGCTTAAACGCAGCATAACTTATTTAACACGACAGCAGGGGAGAAAGATGTGAGTGAAACTTCTCAGTGACGGAGTGAAAGTCTCGAGTCCCGCCCTCCTGGAATAACATGCCACGTTACGCCTCAGCTTTCGGGAGGTCACGGCGAGTGCGTGAGGTCGGCGAAGGTCGCCACACACTGTAAAAGAGCTTTTGTTGTGTAAACAGGAGTTTGTTACGTCTGCCTACCTGACGCTGGCCGTCTGGGAGCGGAGCCACGTCTGACCACATCAGCGCGTGAAGTCAGAGGTTAAAGGAAGGCGATCAGGAGGGCGAGGATTTACAAGGTCACCTCCCCCAGATGCATTAATCCTGGGTGTGATATGATCGCTTGGAGCCGCTCTGGCTGGGTAATGGTTGATGAGCCTGGGTGCTACAGAGAGGTCAGGAAACCTCCGAGGAGGGGAGAGAGAGCGTGTAAAGGAAGGGGCTCGCCAAATTCTCAAGACCGTCTCCCATCACCGACACCGACACCGACGCTGACTAATGGATCTTCTACTTTCCTCTTCTTCCCCACTTTCATAGCAGAGTGCACGAGTCCAGGAATCCACGCTCCGAACAATTTACCCCGCATCAGGAAAAAAAACACAAAAACTGTTGTAAGGGGAAAAGTTTAAATCAGAAGATCAGCAGCGAGCGAACAGTTCACTGTAACTCCGCCTCTTCATCCAGTCCATGCTCAGTCTGTCACTTCTTTGTTATTTTTATTTATTATGTTTTATGCATCGTCTGACACGTGTTCTGTCCCGTCTGGTGTCATACATGTTATCAGTTACACAGAGCTGTGTGTCGACCCGACGCACACGGTAAAGTGTCTCTCAATCGAATCTGATACCGATGCAGCTTCAGGATAATAAACAGTTATGGACTCATTATCAGGGTTCAGTTCATGGCAGGATGAGCAGCAGGAATGTGTCATGAAAAAAACAAACAAAACAAACCCTGTTAAAGCAGTTTTCACACATGCACTCCTAAAAATGGAGGAGGACTGCTCCGGATGTTCTCCTGATGTGGACGTTCACACGTTCAGCTCACAGCGGGAGACTCAGCTGCTCGTGTTCACACAGGACTCACACGTCAGGAGGTTTGGTTCAGGTGTGAAAGCAACATGATGAGCATTTCTAAACAACGATTAGGTGCCATCATATTGTTTCATGACGATGCAGACGTTGGAGCAGGTCATGGCGCTGGCTGCAGCCTCTTTATCAGCTGTCAGCTTTAGAGAGCAGAACACGAGGGTCACTAACCCCTGACGGTATTCTGTCTGCCTGGCAGGCCTCTCCGTCATGCTCCTCCGTCTGCTGGATCAGATAGCGCGGCCTCCCCCTCCGTTCATGCAGACACCGAGCTTCGGCAGCTCGTTAATCAGCCAGCCAACCAGAGCCTGCGATTCAGCCGTGCGGTCGGATTTCGAGGGGTTGTTAGCATGAAGTCAAAACTTACAAAGCATAGAAATGTTTCCACAATTTAGAGTTTTTAGTAATTGACTTTTTTCATAGTGGGGAAAAAAAACCTCTGGAGCCGCCTTCACACCTGCAGAAACCTCTTTTTAACTTTGTTTGACTTGTTTCTGTTTCTCTTCCTGCTCTCTGTTTCACTTTCTGTGTTGCTCCTTATTTCTCACCGTTTCTCGTCCCTGTCTCCTCATTGCTTCGCTCTGACGCTTCGCTCTGACGCTTCGCTCTGTCACGACTTTGTCCTCCTCGCCGCTCTGACGCGTCACGCCGGCTCAGAGGATCGTGAAGGCCGAGCTGGTGGACTACCCGCAGGACGAAGGCCCGATTAGACAAGAGAACAACCAGCAAAGCAAAATCTGTTCTGTGCAATAAACGGAAGTATGTCAGAGTAACACGGATGTGTTTCAGTAGAGTAGTCATAGATGGTAGATCTCACTGTCATGGCGTCCGTGCTAGAGAAGATCCTAATGATCACGTACTGTCACTGCAGTCTGATATCAATCACTGACTCGGGGAACAAGCTTCATGAAGCTGGACCGGACTCACTCAAATTTTTTTTTTTTGGGTTTCGCAATGGAGATCCACATCGCACAATCACATACTTAACACATGATATATACATATACAGTTTAACTGAATTTCTCAGCTTTCTTTTTTAACTAGTTTTCTTCTCCATGAACAATTCCCTTCTCTTTCTCTCATTACTTTTTATTTTTTATTTTTTTGTATAAACAAACAAAACCAAGAACATTTGAGTAGCGTTTGAAAATGGGCTGTCAGCAATCTTCACATTTATCATGGTCGATAAATTCTCAATGCAAATGTGAGTTTTTTTTCCATCTGAGAAACTTCTTGAAGCAGCTCTTTTTTATTTTTTATTTTTTTTAATCAGACTTCCTGCTGCTCGCTGTGGACTCACTCTCTTCACGTGTTTCTGTTTTCAGCGTGTGGTGAAAGCCGACATCGTGAACTACAGTCAAGACACCGTGGCCAGGACAGTCAACCCCCCTCGCAGCTCCATGTGTGTAGTGCAGTGATCATCGCCAGCACACACACACACACACACACACACACACACACACACCCTTTACAATGTCAAATTGTCCTCCGTCAGTATTCCTGCTCTTTCAGGCCGCCTGGATGAACGCCGCTCACTTTGTATTCCTGTGTGTGTGTGTGTGTGTGTCAGCTGTTTGAGGTCGATGGCGAGCAGACTGCGTTGGCGTCTCGAGGCCTCGGCGTGTACTTTGAACATTAAGCGCGATTGATTTCTCGGGTCGTTCACCAAATCAAAGTTTACTCCAAGTTTACACGCAGCTATCTGTCTTTAGTTTAGAGGACGAAGAGTCGCTCGCTCCGTAAATCGTTTAATGATCATGATCTTCTCTGTTCAGCTGTCTTTAATGATCACACGCTGAAAGTCAAACCGAGATCTTTAAAACCTTTAGAGTGAGAGTTACCGCCAACATCCACCAGATGAGCGTCCAGCCCGACAGGAAGTCAGACACCGCACTGAGACGTCCGGCTTATTTTCAGAATAAAACACGACATAAACAAACGTCTTAAAGTCGGTCCGTTGGAAACGATGACCTCGTGTGTGTGTGTGTGTGTGTGTGTGTGTGTGTGTGTGTGTGTGTGTGTGTGTGTGTGTGTGTGTGTGTGTGTGTGTGTGTGTGTGTGTGTGTGTGTGTGTGTGTGTGTGTGTGTGTGTGTGTGTGTGTGTGTGTGTGTGTGTGTGAGAGCACCACACGCGTCGGATTATTCTGTAATTATAACTTTTGTCTCGTGACTCCAGCTGTCCCGTAGACGGAGGACGGAGCTGACGCGCGTCTGGTGGACGATCTGGGACGTAAACAAAAAAAAAAAGAAAACTTCCCCCTTAGAGAGCTCTTCTGTGATTGGACGTCTGTGGTGCTTCTAGTGAGCGGAGACGAATCTCTACTTTCAAAATTGCCAATTAGCGGCTCGCACTAGAGACTGTGACGTGAACTGTAGAAAGATTCAACATTTGATTGTCTTTATTTTTATGATTAAAACCAAATCATGAGCATCCTTTTGAAGTCAGATGTGTGTTTTTGTTTTTTTTTTGTAGTTTCTATTTTACATTTTCACACGACAGCTGTTTGCACATCTGCACTCCTGAAGCGTGCGGGTGTGAAAACGGTTCATGATGCGTTCCCAGGTCGGCGTCTGTGACTCGTGTTAGAGGAAACGAAGACGCCGCGTCGATGAAGTGTTGATGAACGTGAGCGTGAGATCCTTCCTGTAGCCTTTACTCGACTGTCCGTTCTAGAACAGAAGTTTGAAGACGAGCCGCCAGGCGTGAACTGCTTCATGACCACGTGGTGTGGTCGGACGCCGCTCGCCTTTCGTGTAGTTTGTACATGTTGGCATGATTGTTTTTTTTTTTTTTTAACGTGGCGCCCACCCAGCAAAGGATCCGCCGTCTGTGTCAAATATGTGTAGGATAAGAAAGGACGTCGGCATCGTGTCCGTTCTCGTCACGTCAACAAACTGAATGTAAAGTTTGAAGTTTCATGTTTAGTTTGATGTTAATGACAAAATAAAAGACAATAATGGAAACAAGAAACAACGTGTACACCGTTTTTTTTTTAATTTAACCTTCATTTCTCCAGGAAGTGACCACGAGAGCGTTTTGACTCAGTGCTCATGAGGAAGACGAGCTGGAACATGAAAAGGGGGAGGAAGAAGTGGTCCTGGTTCTGGAGCGTACCGGCTCACTCACAGCTGGAGCAAAGTCACGTCACTGTTAGAGCACGCTATCTGCGTCATTTCATCATGCTGCATTTCTATTGGTTGGTGAGTTTACGTGTTCAACCCTCTGAGATGATCCATCACCGTGCGCCGACCTCTCCATTATCCGCCTTTTGTTCCTCGCTGACGGGATCGCCACATGACCGTAGCTGATGAGGGACTTACAGATTAAGGATCTATGTGTTGAAATTTAAGCATAAGGACTGAAACTTGAACACCCCAGAGTCCCCCCCCCCCCCCCCCCCTTGCCCCGCCCCCCCATACCATACAGTCCTAAGTCTCTGGTAGCTAATGAGCCTGCTGGTCTTTGTTTGCTAAATCTTCCCTGAAACAGGCCGTAAATCCACTCTGGACAGATGATACAAACGGCTTTATGAACGCTTGTAAGCTGTATTAATGAATCACTGGAGGAGTCACACGCTGTAAGAGGGTCCTGGTTTTGGGTTTAGCCTCTTTGTTGTTGGTTTTTTTTCCGGATGTCACTGAAACCGGCAGCGTATTCAGGAGGATTAAGTGAATTTGAAACCACAGAGAGCAGCACAACAAAGAGCAGGACTATCTGCTATTTTATCATCTGCTCGGTGTTGTTAAAAAGTTGCTGTGTGTCAAACAACGCCAGCGCGTCTTAAAGCGGGGAGGGTGAAGGGGGGGGGGGGCGTCCAGCTGGGGTCATTCCAGCACACGTGCATCGTCTCGCTCGAGTGCACGTCTTAGGGATTGTCTGTGCTGAATTTTTGTCAGGAGCTGTCACCAGCGCTGACAGGCGAGACTTGCCCTTGGCTTTGCTGCTGTTTAGACAGGTGTTTCAGCAAAGAAAACAACCGCCCCCCCCTCCTCTCCCGACGCTCACCGCACTGACGTCCCTCTGAAGACGGAAGGAAAGACCATCACGGCGGATAATGGCGGGGAAGGGTGAGGCGTTTGACAGATTTGCAGAAGTCAAGGGTGATTAGCGCTCAAATGAATTTGTCTGCCCGTTTCCTCGCGACGCTCCGCCGTGTGTTTGCTCACTTTCTGTTTGGGTACACAAACCTGCGAAAGGAAGTAAACACACACACCGTGAGATGGATGTGCTCACATTTAGTTAACCGCAGTGTTCACATTACGTTTGCTCACTACTTTGTAGTCTCGAAATACGAAAACCCAAAACGCTCGTCGTCTCTTCTCCCCCTCCGCTCGGGGACAAGTCTGGCTTTTCTCTCACTCTTCTTCTTCTGTGTTTCTCATTGCTGAAACTGTGCGATGACAGTCTCAAGAAACCGCACACGACAAGCTGGTAAGAGGGCCATAGTTGTGGATTTTACTTTTTTTTTTTTTTTTTTTTCATTTTGTGTGGGCAGAACGGGGCCAACACCCTCATGATTACCCACTCACCCTCTTCCGTTTTCCACCTGCACCGAGTGCCAGACCCACAGTGTGGACTGAGTCAAGTCCTCTGATGAGCTCCAGTCCCCCCCACCCACCGGTCCCCACACTGGCTCCTTCTCTGTGTTACGAGCGAGCATCCACACATTCAGAGCACAGAGGAGAAAGTTCCCAGGGTGCTTCAGAGGATCGTGTGTGGGTGTCCCCGAGTGTGTGTGTGCGTGTGTGTGCTGGTATGGATTGTGTAGACAGACCTGCTAGGTGCCATGAGTCTGCTGCAGCTGAAAGAGCACATGATTTATTTTCGGGGCAAAGGATGTGGGCATTCAGAGGGGTCATATTTATAGTCTGCTGGTCTGGTGAGAGGACCTGCCAGTAAAAGCAGATATTCTGAGAAAGAGGCATGGGGACGCAAAGTCTCCCTCTCTCTCTCTCTTCAGAGGCCGAGGTCGGAGGCTATTTCAGTGGGCTGAGGAGTGTGATGTGATGTGAACAGCAGAGGGACGGGAGCCACGTTATAGAAGGTTAACTACGTTCAGCCCTCCTGATTTTTTTTTTCGTCACGGCCATAAATCAGACCGTTAAAGTCGAGCATGTTGTTGTCTTTTTTTTTCTCCCCCCGCCTCCGACTACGTCTTCCATCACGACACACTCGTTGACCAATGAGAGAACAACCGGCACGGCACAAACAAACGAAATGGCGACGCGAGAAGCACAGAGAGGAAATGTTTGTCGAGCTCTCACACGTCAGTGTCGTTGAGCCCCGCCCCTCTTCTGTCAAACGTCAAGTCGGTTGCTTTGATTGGTCGGGCACCACTGTGACCGTCTGTTGAGTCACTAATCTGACACAGTGACCTCGGCATGAGTCATATCTCTTCTGATAGGTCGGCTGGCTTCACGTTTGATCGAGAATCCGAAGAGGTGACATCATCACGTCAGGATGTCTTTACTGATCCAGCCCCCCCCCCCCGTCCTCCTCTCTCAGCACCTGTCCTCAAGCTTGTGCCAACTCCCAACAAAGACGTCCCGTCCTGGGTGGGAGCGGCGGCTGGGTGTCACATGTGCTGGAAGATAAAGACGTTCATAAGCGCAGAGAAAATAAAAGCAGGCGGAGGGCAGATTACAAGTCAATTACTCAACTCTGCTCCCGTGTGTCTCTTCGTCTTTGTTCCCCCAAAATACTCTGAAAACACAAACCTGATACGAGAGCCATTCAGCGTTTTAAGTGCTATTCATTACAGCGGCGTGAAAAAAAAGAGCATTTATCTAAAGATGACACTTTGAGGCTTTTCAGACGGCTACTTAGGAGAACGCCGCTGAGTGTGAAGATGGATGCAGATGTTCCACTGCGGCGCGTCTCCAGGAGGGAAAGAGCGGCTCTGGGATTAGGTCGGGGGTCGCCAAAATGAACTGAAGCTCTATTACTAATTACAGAGAGCTTATTCCCCCTTCGGGATTTGTGGAAGTATGCTAATTCCAGGTTGATGTGTTGCCTCAGATGATGTCCCATTTAACGTGCGACAGAGGGGAACCGTCGCTGGAAAATTCCTTCAGCGTGCAGCCTCAAAAAATGAGTCAGGCCTCAGTGACCTCTGTGCAGAAATAATACTGTTAGAGGACGGCGAGACGCGGCGCATGTTTATTGACACCCATGAGTGACGGCGTCAGGTGTTCATTTCTCTCCAGAGGAGAAAAAAATCTGAAGTGTTGAAAGTGTGTGGTCTCTCTATCCAGCGTAGAACAAAAGGCTCCCGGCGCACCGGATTGTTCCTCCAGGTGTCTTTAGAAAAATGTCTTCATGATGTGTTCAGAGGCTCCCGATCACCAGTGAACCTCCACCGTGTCAACTCCTCAGGAATCCAGAAAGACCACTTTTACTTCCAGCCGGAGAGAAACACATCTCTCAGTGTTCGACCACACATCCAGCCTCAGGGAAGAACCAGGAATGAGACGCAACATTGAGCCGCTAAAAAACAGAACAAGCTCCAGAAGTGGAAGGTGATAAGTTTTCGCTCAGTGTTTGATGGATGACGCAGATTTTTTTTTTTTTATGAACAAAGACAATTATTTCTGGCTCAGATTAAGAGACAATTTCCAACGTTTGCTCCGTTAGCCCTTCTGGATCTGTTGCGAGAACTCCAAGATCACATGAGAACTACGAGATCACATGAGAACTCCGAGATCACATGAGAACTACGAGATCACATGAGAACTACGAGATCACATGAGAACTACGAGATCACGTGAGAACTACGAGATGACATGAGAACTACGAGATCACATGAGAACGCCGAGATCACGAGAGAATCAAGACTAAAATGTGCACGACATTTGGTGCCTGTTTTGATGTCAGATTGAAGAGTCTGTATATTGTGTTTTATTCTGAAAGAGACCAGACGTTTGTCTGACTTCCTGTCTCGGCTTTAACAATGACAGTTACTGGTTGGTGCATGACGCGGTCGTTCAAGCACATCAGCCCACGGACGATCTCAACAGATCGGCCACTTTTCAACGAATCAGGAGGCTGCTTTTTTTCCCCTCCGGTTGTAGGAGTTCCTCGTCTGGCTGCAGCGCTCCTCAGCAGGGTGTTTTTTTGTGCTGTCAGACAGAATTGAGCCCAGGCTCTGCGTCTGAAGGTCTGTGACACCGAACACAACACCACCCAGCTGGTGCAGCCAACAACAATATAACGTCAAACGAGCGACTAGCACGACACAGAGCAGCACCCGAGTGTTTAAATCGAGGGATTTGTTGGTGAGATGTTTGAGAGAAATGTGCTCGGACAGTGCTCGGGTCATTCCTCGGTGGTCACGGACAATGTTCTTTCTCCGGATTGCCAGCAATAAAAAAATTGTCTTCTGGAAAACAAAGCGGCCTCGTGTATATATCGAGAAGCACGAAAGCATCGATATAATGCGAGGTGACGTGAGAATTCCTCCCTCTGTCCAGCACAATGTGGGCAGTGTGGAAAAACTGGATGGTGTGACTTTCTTCAGAGTATCCATCACGGCGTCTTTAAAAAAAACAACCAAAAAACCCCTGCAGCTCTCACTTTGTGCGCCGCTCCGTTAATCAAAAGCAGCTCGCTCTGAGGGCTCGGAGGTCATCAGCCAAGAGAGCGGAAATTATTGATGGGAATAAAGGTGCTGCGCTGCCCCCAAAAGGTTCTGGACAAGCGGGCGCTATGAGCGAGGCCGTCTGATTTAAGGGCTGCTTTTGTCAAGACGGACGCCAAAGATGGGCTCATGCTTTCATTGGCTGTTTAGGCTGTTTCCATTTCTTGACCTGCATTGAAGGTCCACTAAAAGTTAATAAGTCTCTAATGTTTTCTTACTTTTGGAAATTGCTTATGGACAGAGTGGAGCCTGTGATTTACTAACTTCAACCGCTTGAGCTGCACATCAAGAGCGTTTCTTCTGCCCCCGTATTACAACATATGAAATCACTTACAAGTAGCTCCTAATTCACGGCGCTCTGTCAAAGCCTTTTAATCCAGAATGGACTCATTACACGGCGCGATGACATTGCGTGTGTGTGCGAGGTTTGGCCGTGCGCCATAATTTGGAAAGAGAAGTGGCGCATAGAAAAGTGTCACAAAGGAAAGAGAGGGAGCCGCGAGGGTCGAGTTCCCGCGTGCAGGCTGTCGTGTGAAGTGTCTGGTGATTGCCAGGCTGTTCTGAGGACGCTGCCGGACAGGGAGGTGAGAGGCAGGTTAATTACTAAGCTGAGAGGGAAGGGTGAGGTGCTTTACAGAGCCCTTTGTGGCCTGCGGTCTTGGATTTCCAGCACGGAGAGGTTTGAGAAAAGGGTGCTGGTGAAGATGGCAGAGGGCGAAGCTGCACGGGCCAAGTCTTCCCTAAAGTTATCCCATCCATCATTCGTGACAGGAGCTGCGAGTCCCGTGTGAAAAACTCCCTGACTCACATTTCTGTTGCAGAGCGAGCGGCGTGCGAAAACACGAATGCTCCGAATAAGACGGTTTGAAGGGTGTCTGGTTTTGCACGCTGCGAGAATTCACCAAACCGACCTCGTTAACGATCAATTAAGAGATGACCGTTAAAAACATCCAGCTCACGTTAAAAGTAAAGGTAAAAAATATAACCCCTCCAACCTGGACTCAATCTGCGTCCTGATCAGACCGACTGGTGTCCAACTTCGATGGTCACAGGTGGCGCTCTAACACGAAGCTCCAACACGAGATTTCTGATTTTAAAAATGTCTTTCAATCAAATCGTCTTTATTTGTACAGCGCCAATTCATAACACGAGGCGTTTTACCAAACAGGCAGATGACAGAATATAACCTAATGTAAAATGTAATTATATAATAATGTTAATCAGCTACAAAAGTCTGAATGTTGTAACATCGACAACAAACAACGTGGATTCTTATTGGAGTCATATTTGAGCGAAACGTTGATTTTAAATTCTTATAATAATAAATAATTTGAATAATAAATTCTTATTTATCTTAATCATCCTTTTTTAAAAGTGTCTGAACATGAACAAAAACACAGATGATGACGAATATGTCGGCGAGTTTTCCGACTCGAGCAGACGACGTGTTTGTGCATTTTCCGACTTGGAAACTTGACGGTTGATTCTTCAAAGACACAAATGGAGAAAATGCGCCGATGTTGCAGTTTCACCCCTGAATCGCAGCCCACCAATCACAGCTCTGCTTCTTGTGACCCCCCCCCCCCCCTCCCCTTCCCGCTTCTTTTTCAGCTTTTGCTCCACTTGGACAAATTGTCATTTTCCTCACTCGTGCTCAGTGACTCACTCGCTCGCACACACACACACACACACACACACACACACACACACATGGAAATATCATTAATACAATCCAAATGGCTTCTTTCGGGTGTTTACTTTAATCCGTGTGTTTCTGCCCCCCAGGCCTCATGAAGCCCTTCATTAGTGAGGCTGCGGAGGGCCGAGGGGAGGAAACACTTGATTTACAGTCTCTGAAAGCAGCTCGTCCGTCTCTGCAGGTAGATTAACAAAAGTATAAATGCTGATATTTACGTTTGACTATTAAGACATCCATTAGAGGTGTGTGTGTGTCCAGAGACCACGACGCTCCGTCTCCGTTTGTTTTCTTTCCCCCTGAACGCAGCGCCGTGTTTTTAAGGACTTCATTAAGTAAATGAGCAGGTGTTTCCCCCCCCTCAAGTCTCCGCTCCACCACTAATGAGCCGACTTAAGTGCGTTTAAATTATTAGGCAATTAGGGACGGGAAATGTAGGAAAGAGGCCGAACGCAGGAAAACATTAGCTGCGCGTGCGTGTTGGGCTCGCTCGCGTGTTTCCATCACGAGGCGTATGAACGATGTGACGGCGTCTTAATCAACGTAGAGGTCGTGAGTCAAAGGTTCTGCTGTGTGCTCGGGGTCAGCGCTTCCCAAAGAGTCCGGGTCAGGATCCTCCGTGAAGCCGATTCAGTTCGTCACAGACTGAAGTGTGACGCGGCGGCTGGCACGACGTCAGCTCGCCGTGTCTCAATAATTCACCGCAGTCACGGTTGGCGTTTGAAAAAGAGAAAAGATGTAGCGCTTCTGGGAGGAAAAACCCGATCCGTCTCCGAACGGGGGAGGAGGGGGGGGGAGTGTGAATATGACAAAGACGTCCCATCTGACACCCAAGAGCCAACAAACAACCATCTGTCATCTTCATAAGTGGCGCCCGATGCGTTGCACTTAAGAGGCGTCCTGAATCTTTTATGCTCCACCGCCAATTAAGCCGGGCCAATTATCCTCTGAATTATTGAGTCAAATTTAGAAACCCAATCGCGTCTTCATAAACGCACCAATAGCTGCGTTTCAGCGTGAAAAGGCGGCCGTGATGAAGACCACCCAAAGACGTCTTCGCCTTCGTGTTACTTATTCATACACGTTGACGAGCTTGGTTGTCTTCGTGTCAGCTGACTGACGACGGTTTTCGCCCTCTGGCGGCGCCAGCTCTTTGGTTATTCATAATCCTGGCCTCGGACAATAGGAAGCTCTTCAGACTCCACGAGGGATAATCCTCCCCCGCTGTAAAAGTCACCTGTCTCAGGTGAATGTCAGCTGAAACATTATCGACCCCGTGAAAAAATATGTTCCTCCTTTTTGTCCCCTTGACAGGACTTAACGCCACTTACAGGCGCTCTGACGGCGCCGCCAGTTTTATTTTTCCACCGTTACGTTTGAGGGGTGTGGAAATTAAATCATGCGACGGGGGATTTGATGACACGTTATTTTCGTTTTGACAGCGAGTCATTAATATCTGCGGTGTCCTGTGACTAATCCCAAAACTGGCACAAAACGGCCGGGTGGCGAGGAGGTTGTTTTCTGTATCCATGTCATCATCTGGCGTCCGTCACCAGCGAGAGACGTCGGGGAGAAATCCATCTTCAGCGGGAGGAATGTGAGCGAAATCCAGTCGAACCAGTCGAACCAGTTTACCCTGCGACATTCATCCGTCCAATATCTGCCACGCCTTTTTCTATTCGCGGGAGCCAACAAGGGGGCGGGGTTACACCCTGGACTAGTCACCAGCCAATCACAGGGCTGGGATGTAGAGACAGACAACCAGCCACACTCACCACTTTTTAATCGTCTTGCATCGTTCTGATAGGTCAGCGGATAGACAGGGAGACAGCGGGGGGACAGGGGGGGGGCGGCGTCCAGTAAACCTGACCAGCGTGTGTTTGGACTGTGGGAGGGCGCCGGAGAGAAGCCACGCCTTGCACGTGGAGAACACAGAGAGAGAGGGATTCAAACCAGCAACCACCTCGCTCGCTGTGAGGGGACAGAGCTGCAACATTTACTCAACGTTTTTTTTTTTTTTTTCATGCACATGCAGGATAGTTCAGAGTTCAGCGCCAGCTCGCCATCTGTGAAAAGCGTCACCGACGCCGTCTGACGCCTGACAGCAGCTTTTTAATATTTGATGAGGAGACTCGGGATGAACCAAAGGCCGGCCTCTCACAGTGTGTGATACAGGAAACACCCAAACTGCCCCCCCTATTGTTCCCCCACCACCCACCCTGCCCCGCCCTGCCCGGGAGTTTCACCAAGCAGAGGAGCACAATGAAGCCGGGATAACAAAGGTGGCAGGATGACGGACAGGTGGAACAGAGGCGAGGCCTCGGCTTAGCGGGCTCTGCAGATGTTTCACACCTGAGCGTGCATTAATCCAAGGCCGCGTCCCCGTTGGCTGTTTTTGTGTGCAGATGACACGTTGACGTCTCATCGCGATGCTTGAACTCTGGATGAATGTCAGGCGGCTCCACAAAAAAAAAAAAATCAATAACGTCATAAGGAAACGTCCTGATCAAAACCGTCTGTCCTCAAAAAGTCCCTCACGCACCAACCTGTCCTGCTGGTCTCAGTCCTCGTTGGCCAATCAGGGAGCAGCAGTAGCTCAGTCCGTATAGGGAGTTGGGCAGGTTCAGGTCCAAATGCAGACCCTAATATGGTACAGTACAACCGAGGTTCCTTTGAGCAAGGCATGAACCTCTCACTCTGACGTTGCTCCACTTCCACACGAGAGACCCCGAGTGACGAGTGAAGCACGTCAAATCAAATCAAATCAAATCAAATCAAATCAAAGAATCGCCGCCACGTGACGGCGGAGCTTCGTCTGAACGCAGTGATGCAGAATCAGGACGCTCGTATTTACAGTGCAATCAATAATCAATAATAATAAGCAGTCAATAATAACCATGAAATGAATGTATTTAGAAAAGTCACTGAAGCGTTGGAATCGAGTTGTGAAAAGGTGAAACGCAGCGTCGGTGAATGTGACCGAACAGCGTTTCAGTCGTCATGGAGACGCTGCAGCTGATGGATGAAAAGGCGTATTTGCTTAAGCGCCGTGTGTCTGTCTGAGCCGAGAGACGACGTGAATGATGATCTGTGACGGGCGGCTGAGCGGCGAGGAAGAGGGAGCGTGGAGCGGTGGGTTATTAACGTCTGTCCGTGGCGTCCTTTGTCCCGTGGGCGCAGCGTGGAAACAGGGAACGAGTCGCCTCAGGCGCTCGCCACTTGATGCTAATAATAATCAGAGCAAACGTGCTGCGTGTTGATTCTTCGGGTCTTCAGGTACCGGACCGGCCGGTTTGAGACAAAGCAGCGACGTCCGTCTCAGATCTGCATTATTATGAAGATGAGTGTTTGCTCATCGTTTGTTCAAACACTCAGGTTTCATTAAACCAGACGGATGATGTCACGAACGCTCGTCCAGGGTTACATAACGATAAAAAAAACTGGAGCGGCATGAATCTGTTCTGATAATCAATGTGTCGGATCAATATTGGAGATGAATAATATCTTTCAGCAGATCAGGTGTGTGCGCGCTGATCTGCTTCCTGTTTGGCTAATCTCCTGCTAAAGCCTCCTGCTTTGTGTTGCCACCTGGCTGCAGGTGAGCAGGTCGCCAGGTAAGCATTTAACAAGCCCTACACCAGCTTGTCTGCTCCACTTAACACCTGACATGCCCCCCCCCCCCCCTCCCCTCAGTGCTGACCTTTGACCTGCCCTCGCCACTGACAACCCTGGGAGACGTCTTTTGGATACTTTCCTTTCTCTTTTCTTTTCGGCCCCTTCGCTGAGTGCCGCACACTGAGACCAGCTGAAAGGTATCCGGGGGGGTAAAAAAGGGGGGGGGGGGGCGTGCAGGTGTTCATGCCTCCACATCTCTCAAGTTCAAAAGGCCTCAGCAACCCCAGGTAAGCGTCAAACAACATGTCAGCCGCCGCTCTTCTGCGACGCTTTAAAGAGCCTAAAAACAAACGTGTGAAGTCAGCTGCTCGGATGACGTCATCGTTTCATTACAGCAAAGAGGCGCAAACAGCCAATCGGTAACCTGGAGACGGCGTAACGAACGCGACGCCTCCTGCACCACGTCACCTTTACACCCACACGTCCAAGGTCCCGTTTAAGGGTTAAAGTGTGTGTGTGTGTGTGTGTGTGTGTAACATTAGTGTCAGTAATTTAATGCGCAGGTGTGAATGGATTCTCAAACAAGCCGGCGAGACCGGAGCAGCGCTGGCGGCGAGCAGCGGCGGCTTTAAATAAATACGCTGCTGAGCAGACGTGTCGGCAGCTCAGGCTCAATATGGCCGCCGCTGTTTGTGTTGATGCTTTGTGAGGATGGAGAGGGGGCGGGACGCAAACATGTGACTTATAGTAGCTTATTATCCACGTTTGTTTTCCTGAATTATACTTTCCACTGTTTCTAATTATTTATTTTATTTTCTGTTTTTTTGGGGGGTTTTTTACGTTACATGTTCGGAGTAAATAAACAAATCAAATGTCAGTAATACAGATGTTTATCAGACATGCAGCTGTTCTAAGACTCGCCTCACACGAACATGAGGATGATATTTATATAAAAAAGACGATTAGTTCAAATCAAAAACTTTATTTAAACCGGTTTCTCCCCCGATCTCTGAAAACTTATTTCAGATGATGCTAAAAGTTTTGAATTGGGAGGAAGTTCAAGATTTTTTTTTTTTTTTTAAATGACCTACTCAGAGCCAGAGCGCTCATCGTTGCTAGGTAACTAAAGGTAACTCCTGTTTGGAACGACCGCCAGGTGTGTTTAATATTTACTTCAACTTACCTGAGTAAACATCAGGTAGACCGAGAGACAAAGACGTGCACACGTTTTTCAGTTATCAAATGTCGTAAAGGTGAAAAACGTCAGAGTGTAGATGGCGTGAAAACAGAGACGAGGAAATGAGGAAGAGTTACTTTTAAATGTGTCTAAATAAAGAGAAGCAGAGTGAAATCACAGAGTGGAAAAGAAAAGCTCAGGAGAGCGTTCGCCGCTCGTCCGGAGAGTTGAGAGGAGAGGGAGCCCGCTCAGGTGTTCACGGATGGTTTATGGATTTAAGAGCTGAGCGGGGGGGGGGGGGGGGGGGAGACGGAGGATCAGTTTCACTCCGTCTTTCCAACTTGCCAGAAATCCCTTCACGGATGTCCTGAAAAAAAAAGAAAAAAGAAGTCGGAGCTGTTGATTCTTTCAGGCACGCTGCCAGAGGTGCAGCAGTAAATCCCACTGAGCCACAGACAGACACCTGCGGGACACCTGATACGCGATATTTCACCTCTGTGTCTTTGAGCGCCGGCGCGTCACCGTCACTTCGCATTAGCTCAGCTTCAGCTGTGGGAACGCAGCGCCACATCGCCGCCTCCTCCTTCTTCTGCACTTAAGAGTCTGTAAAAGCGTGTTTGTGAACACGTGTGTGCGTCCTCCAACATTCATACTCTTTTAATAAAAACTAAAACATGTCATGGGGATTCTTCGGTTAAAACCTTTGAATTGCAACTCATTTTAATTGCATTTTATTTTGAAATTTGTAATTTTCTAGGCGACTGTGTCTGCAGAGTCCTCGTTTTAAAAGCTGTAACGTAAAACGCTGCTGATCGTTCATGAACATTTGTCATTAAAAGTCTCGGGACGAGCTGCGTTAGATTCTGTTTTCATGCTCAGATTATTTCCTGCTCTCTGAACGCGCCTCGCTTCTTCCTGTCAGCTGTTTCTAACTTTCTCCCTTCAGGAGGAGCGGGAACTTGCTACATGGAGCTTTGAGTTATACTCGCGGCCTGTCAGAGGTCAGAGGTCACCCGGGTGGGTGGGGGTTAGCAGAGGTTGTGATAACAGGATGGAGTTGGTGGAACAAATCTGGAATTAGCTCAGGTCCAGTTGATGAGACACCAGACGAGCCTCGCCGTCAACAGTTTAACAAAAACATTTTTTATTTTAGCAGGAAGTCAGAGAAACTAATAAGTGATTATAAATTTATCTAAGGAACGGAACTTTGTAATCCTGAAATCGAAGACTCGGGGAGGAAATCGACTTTCTTGTATTTTTATTATTTGAGAAAAGTTTGAACACATAAAAGGACTGCAGGAAATTCAAGGTCATGAAGAAAGAAATTATTTATGATCTAATAAACAAATTGATGGAAAAATATCCTTCAAAATAAAGTTGAGGAATAAACTTCAGAAAAAACTTTTATTTGTTAAAAAAAAAAATCAGTAGAAAAGACGAAGAAATCGATTTACAGGTCGGAATAATAATAATAATAATAATAAAGTGAATTCTGGCCTTTATTTTGAAAGGGCAGTGGATAGAATCGGACATGCAGATAGAGTGGAAAGGGACCACAGGCCGGACTTGCACCCGAGTCACCCGCCCGTCTCCGCGTCTCTCCTCTCTGGATGTGTCTCAGGTCAGATTCAGCTGCTTCAGTTTTGTGTCTCTAAATGTTATTGCCCGCGGGGGGGGGGTGAGGGGGGGGTCTGAAAGTGAGCATCCATTGTTTGCTTGATTGTTGCCCCCCCCCCCCCCGCTCTTTAAGTTCTTCAAACCAGGAAATGTTTAACCTGAGATAATTAGCCGTGTGCGGCTCTGGCTGATCTGACAGGAGTCGTGCCCTCCGGCGTCCCGACCATCAATTACGGGGCCTTTCACTACTCGCCGTTTGGGAAACATTTAGACGAGCTCGACCCCACGTTTGCCTTTTTTTAAAATTTTAAATCAACTTCTGTCTCTTTAGAAAAGTTTGAGCTCGCTGAAACTAAACGACTCTTTATAAACTTTCTAAACTTCATCTCAGACCTGTAAAACAATAAAGAGATAAATCAGTTCAGTTCACAGCTCTCAAACAACGTCTTTAGAAATATCCTTTATTTATAAAATATCTTTTTGTTTAAATCAGAGAAATAAAGTCTGAGAGCTCATTAAAGTTCCTCATGTCTGCACTTCTGCTCTTTACTGTCACAGGTAAAGATTTAATATGCTCTTTGTTTATTAATCAAGTTTAATGACGACGCTGCAGGTCAGCTGGTTCATCACCTGCTTCAATAAAAATATAAAGTCTGACGTGTCCGAGGTGAATCATCAGTTTCTCTGTGTGAAAGACGAACAAGTTTGAATTTTATTTATTTTTATGTATGAACACACTTCCAGTTATTGCTTTTTATTTTAGCTTTTATTCACAATTATTGCCTTGTTACACACACACACACACACAGTCATTCTTACATGAAACCACTTTTTTTTTTTTTTAAACTTACGATCTGGAGATTTGATTTCTGTCCTCATAAGAACGGTCCGTCCTCACAATGTCCCCCCACACACACACACACACACACACACTCTCACACACACACACTCTCACACACACACACTCTCTCTCTCTGTTAGCTTGAGTAGCGTATGTTTACCTTCCTGAATCTAAAATCTAAATAAACCACAAAATGAAATTCAATAAAAGGAAAACAGAAATTAAAAGTTAAAGTCAGATCTGTGCAGGATTTAAGTTTTATATTAAAAGTGCAAAAATAAAAACAGTTTGCGTTAAAATACAAGTTAAAAATGTAAATTTGGTAAAAAGATGTTTTAACAGCTCCTGTACAGTAATCCTTCACTCTCTCTCTCCCCCCTCTCTCTCGCCCTCTCTCTATTCCCTGCAGACAGTGCTGTACTCCCTCTGCTGCCGCTCGTCTGTAAACACACCGCCTCGCCGTCCGGCCTCCTCCGAGTGCAAACTGAGACGTGCACGAGTCTTCACGCCTGTCCGAAATGAACACACGAGCGTTTCATGGCGTGGAGTAAATAAAAGCCTGAGCTGTGAATAGACGGGTTTACGTCCACGCTTCACTTCCTGTCTTAAAGGAATCAATGAAGATCGTTTGGGCATGAAATCTGAAATCTTCCTTCAGTGTGAGAAGAAAAAAAACAAAAACCCTCAAACTTCAAACGTCCATCTTCTCGGCGCTGCTCGGGGAGCTTTTCCCGTTTTAATTTGTCCTTGTGAGAAAAACGTGCGCCTCAAATTATCCAAAATGGAAGATAAACACGAGTCAGACATGTGTCACCTTTTCACCAATTATCATTAATAAGGGACGAATTTTCAGCGAGAGCCTCGAAGGAAAACACTCGGCCCCCGCTGCTCCTCGCCGACCAAATTAAGTTGTCATTGGAGCGTCTGCTTCCATCCTGCACGCTTACGGGAAAAATAAAGAGCGCTCTGAGTTCAGAGTGCCATGTAACATTCAATTACAATTTAACAGACGGCGCTCTATTAGCCGGCGTCCATTTCAGGGTCGGAGGCCCGAGGTCACGACCCCGTCCTCAGACAGGTGCTCGTGTTCGAGTGGATTGAAGAAAACTACCAACACAAAGATTAAGGTCAGTAATACCAAACACACCTGGACGACACTGCACATCATCCTCGACTGCACGTATCACACACACACACACACACACACACACACACACACACACACACCAGAGTGGAAATTCAAGCTGACAGTCAACATCTCAAATAAATATATTTCTCCGTCTTTTTGTTTTAAGATATTAAAGTAATTTCTATAATTGTTTGAAACAAGTCCACTTTTCTTAATTCCCATCTGCGTCCTTGACAACGGGGTCACCGCCGAGTCCTCTCTGCCGGCAGCTGCTCCAGATGCTGAAAGAGAGAGAGAGAGAGAGAGAGAGAGAGACGGAGAGAGAGACGGAGAGAGAGAGGGAGAGAGAGAGGGAGAGAGAGAGAGGGAGAGAGAGAGAGAGAGAGAGACGGAGAGAGAGAGGGAGAGAGAGAGAGAGAGACTCAGAGAGACAGAGAGAGACTCAGAGAGGGAGAGAGAGACTCAGAGAGAGAGAGAGAGAGACTCAGAGAGAGAGAGAGAGAGAGACTCAGAGAGAGGGAGAGGGAGAGAGAGAGAGAGAGAGAGAGAGGGAGGACTTCAGTCAGCATCAGGAGGACAGTCTGTTCCTCGCCCCACCAAAGACTGATCTCCTTCAGGTGAGAAAGGTCTGCAGCGGACGCCACCGTGAATCTGTACCTGCAGAGGCCTCAGCAAACCAGGGAGGAGGAGGAGGAGGAGGAGGAGGAGTCCAAACAGAGAAGAAGACAACTGTCCTCGCTGGCTTTGGAAGAACAGGAGTGCAGACGGCGTGTGAAGCGGTTTGATGTCGTTTTGTTTGAAGCTGCTGGTTTTTATGATAAATGATGTTTCATGAAGGTCGCCGAGTCTGTGGAGGAAAATAATCTCTAAACTTTGACTCTTTATTTCTGCACACACGAGTCAGAAGCTCATTTTTACTGACACATAAAAAGTAATTACCAAAAAACTTCTTTTAAAAAAAACAAAACGGGTTTTGTTCACTTAAATCCATTAAAAAGGGCCTTTATTTTGGAGGGGCACTAACACAGGATGGGCCTTTGATTATTTCAACAAATGTACAGAAACAATAATTTAAACAAACACTGGAGAGAATCTTTAACTGCTTACAAAGTCAGATTATGGAGCCGCGCGCAGCGATCAGAGAGATTTGAAAACAAACCAGATGTTGGAGTTTAAAGATTCGTGCGTGATGAAGGCGGCCTGGTCGACCACGCCGCCCGCTCCGACGAGCACCCGGATGTGATACGATACAAACGATCGAGTACTTGAAGAAAACAGTTCGTCTTTATTTTTGTGTATTTTCTCTCCTTTTATTTAATCTTCAATCTGATCAGGGTTAAACTCTCAAACTGAGAGGCCGGATTATTTAAAGTCTTATGATGGGAGAGAAAAAACGGATAAATACTTAAACTGTGTCTGATTATTTTATGGATTTTTTAATTTTTTAATCTCACTGTGTTCAAACAACCGACTGATAAAACGCTTTATTCTGAGGTTATTCTGCAGACGTTGATTTAAAAGGAACAACACAGCACACAAAGTGTCTTGCTGGAATTAATGCATTTTAATTTATATTTTATTTAACAAGGATAAAAATTATCGGGTACAATCACTTCTATCTGAAGCAGTTCCACTGCCCGCTTCCATCGCTGCAACACCTGTTCACCTGATAACTGCTCTCATATCTGGCAAACCCAGGGGCGTCCAAAACGGCCTTCAAAGCCCCGCCTACCTTCTCTGGTCCAATCAAATCCAGAGCATTCAGGAGCAGAATCTAAAGTTAGAAGGAGGACATACTGGCTGCTCCTTCATGATCACAGAGGAGGAGAGCGTCATCAGCTCACATCTCGACACATCTGACTGATGTTTGAGAAAACTACAGGATTTTTCAGCCTCCATTTAAAAGCCTAAATTGTAGTAAAAAAAAAAAAAAAAAAAAAAAAGTTTTCCTCCTGCAGCAGGAACCTTCAGAGTCCGCACTCCGAGGAGGTGTCAGAAAATATTCCATAAACAAACAGCGTTTCTTACTGCGCACACACACACACACACACACACACACACACACACACAGGTTTAAATAAGGCTCTTAAAACAACAGCGAGTCGGCCCACAGGAGAAGTTAACCAGAATCGGTCGCCCTCTCTCTCTCTCTCTCTCCTGTGACAAAGCACTTGAAGGGGAACATTAAGGGAGCGAGCGTGCAGAGACAGTGCAGACTACACACTCTAACATTCAGCGTCCTTCTCGCCACGTCTCGGCTCGCCGCCGCTTTAGTCTGGTTCTTATCTCGCCGGGAGTCAAACCCAAACAAGTGAAGAGAGGAGAACAAAGTGGGCACCGGTCTGCACGTGTGCAGTCCCAGGAGAAGCACGAAAAATAAGCAAGAGAGCCGAGCTGACGACATCCTGAGCTGCGCCGCCGCGGGGAGTCGTGAAAGGTCGACGAGCTCCTGCTGGGGCTTCACGTCGGACCGACGAAGACGAGCTCCGAGACTTTTTTCAGCCTGACATCCGTTTTATTGTTCTCCGTTATCTCTGGGAGAATCTCCGTCCGGAGAGTCTGCCCTCAGTGATCAGAAAGTGTGAATCATATCGAAACATCGAGGATCCTAAAGAAAAAGAATTGAAATCTTCGGAGGTGGAGGCAAAGAGAAGGAGTTAAAAAAAACATATGTCAGATTTAAAACACGTCTTTTAGATATTTGATGACTGATGACACGATAAACGCTGGTTAAGATAATGATTAAGATGGAGGACGACGTCGTCTGGAAAAGACTGATTTATTTATGAAGCACTTTTTAGACACGGTGTCACGACCACAACAAAACACGGAGACAACACCAAGTTTTAAATTCCTCTTTTAAACTCCAATTAGACCAAATTAAATATTTTACGTGAGGTGTGGAAGTCGATAATCGTGCACGAGTGGAGTTAGCGTGTGCAGGTGTTTGATGTGTGTGAGACTGCTGATTATTGTGTCCTGATTGAATAAATAAATATGAATAGATAAAAGTTCCTCGCTCACTCTTTTCTTTTTCTCTGTGACGAACACAAACACACAAACAGGCATCAACCAGCTCCTCCTCCTCCTCCTCCTCCATTCAGCCCGCCATCTCGCCCGGAGAACGCCTCCGCCTGTTATTAGTGCTAATACAAGGCCGGAGGACATGGAGGGAAACAGGCCTGGCAGCTCTTATTAAACGGCCTCAATGTCAGCCTGCGACGCGCTGCCAGCTGCCCGGCCGCTTTGATACGCCGCCGCTGGATGATGCTAGTTTGATGGTTTCATTAGAACATTTGGGGCGAGGTGTCAAAGAGGTTCCTTCTGTCTGCGCTGCGGCTATTAGGCTCAATTATAGCTGCCAGGGCGAGAGAGAGAGAGAGAGAGAGAGAGACAGAGAGGGGGCGAGAGAGAGACTAAGCTGGCTCTGTGCGCCGCCTTAAAGAGCCTCTGAGAGACTCACAGAAATTGCCATTCATAACACTTAATGACTTATGAATTAAGTTTCCCCGTAATTATTCTTAATCGTGCACGTGCACGCTCCCTCCAGGGGGGAAGTTGTTGATTTATCAGAAACAACATTGATCGTATTTATAAAAAGAAAAACAATCACTGGAAATGTCTGCAGGCTTGAAACGCTTCTCAACATGAAGGTCTGGGAACCCTGAAGGGTCGGCACGGGGAAACATTTTAAAAATAAATAAATCATTTTGAAGATGCATTAATAAAATTTAAATGAATTAATCCTCAAGAGATTCGTTCACTTTTTTTCACACACACACACACACACACACACACACACCATACGGGGGACCATCAGTCTACATTATTTATGTGTGGGCTTCTCTTTCTGCTCATTCTAAAAATAAAATAAAACAAAACAATACCTCATGTACTTGTAAATCCTTTAAGCATAATATTTCTTCAAATGTGTTTTTTTATTTTTGTTGCCGGGGGGGTCGTGCAGGCCGGGGCGTCTGCACACACCTTTACCTCATGAACGCTTACTGCAAAATCGTTTAATTAACTTTTTCTCAAATAACGATTTGACTTGATTTTTATCCAAATTTAAACATTTTTAGTCGTTCATTAAAAAGATTACAATATCAATGAATTAATCTGAGAGGTTTGTTCACTGTCTCTCTCCACACACACACACACACACACACACACACACACACACACAGAGGACAGTAAGGAAGCTACACCTCACTGAGTTTGAAAGTATGTTGCCTTGCTCAAGGGCTCCTCAGCCGTGCAGGACGTCTACTAACACCAACCAGCTTGATTGTCCATCTTGGTCCATAACGGGACTTGAACCGCCAACTGTACCCTCTAATATGCCATTATATATATATAAAAAAAAAAAATCCTGAAAGAATAATTTAAAAGAGGATCTTAAACGTTGAGTCACGAGGACTTTAAATCTTTATGGAAATATTTGCTTCATCATACGTTATAAAAAGAAGTGACCCTGGCCTTTATAATCCCTTCACTCTTGAGGAGTAACAGTCTCTGCTGTATTACCATTTCATACCGCCATGAAGTATGACGTGTACTCACATACATGCACGCTCTTTTTTTTTTTTTTTTTCCTGGTTTTTTTTGGAGCCACTTACAGATTACATGTAATAGACGTGCCGGGAAATGTGCCGCTGCTGGAATGTCGACCACATGTTCGAAAATAAATAGACCTGTGAGAATTGAAACAAGCACTCATAAGGTTAATCAAACGTAATTTCTTCATGGACTTCTCTGCTTTGGTCCGCCAGCGTTTTTCCCTGTCATTTTATTATTCCTAGATTTCTTGCCGGGCTGCAGTAATCCAGCCATAACTAGGCCCTGCCACACTGAATTAGCTGCACATGGATGTAGAACAGAGCGGGAGTGTGCGTTTCCCACCTTTTGCATAACACTTTAAAAAAAAAAAAAAAAAGGAAAACGTGCCGACCAGTTAAACCTGAGACATTAACTTATTAGAAAATGAACGGGCTTGCCTTGAATTACACGTAACGCTTTTTTGTAAACTTCCTGCCTGCTGTGTTTTTGTGGTCACGGCGGCGGCGCTGCAGGAGGAGGAGGAGGAGACGCTGCTCATCTGCAGCTGCGATGTGAATCTCCGAGTGGTCAGAACAATAGAAAACCCAAAAAGGTGAAGAGAGAGACGGAATGAGGTCGAAGCCTTTTTCCTCTCCGTTTTTTTTTTTTTTTTTTTTTTCTCGCTCCACTCGGGGGTGGCGTCTCTGGTTTGGCTCCGAGCCAGGCCGAAGGAGTGTTAAACCTCTCCGGCTGTGGGAAGAAGAAATGACAGGACTACCTCAGGCTCCCCTCTGTTCTTCTAATGGGACTCCTCCGTCGACATGGCGGGGTTAGAAACATCATAGGTTCGTATTCCCATCATGAGACCAGTTTTTGTTTTGCGTGAAGTTGCTTTTTCAGATTTCCCCTCAATGGCTCCGTGTCTTTTCGCCCGAAGAATCCGAGTCCTATCAGTGAAATCAAAGGCGATTACACAGCTCGGCAGTCACGTCGGATCTCTGTGGCTGTGGTGAGTGTGTAACGCAGGCCGCAGCCCCGAAGTCTCTGTTTATTCAGTGAAAGTGCTCTGTAATTTATTTAAAATAATCTATTTTAACAAATAAAGAGGTCATTGAGTGGGTGCGTTGCTGCAGGCGCACATTTAAATTCCTCCTGTGAGATTGGGCCTGGCTGACGGGCTGCAGAGCTGGCTGGGCCCAGAGGACGCCGAGGCAGGCCTGAAAGCCTGAAGGACAACATCACATGGCTGTTGAGGGAGTACTTGCCCTCTGTTGATCTCTAAGTGCTGATCAGCACGCTGAAGCGCCTTTTTTTTTTTTTCTTCTCGTCCTTATTGACACGTTTGATTCGGATCCAGAGGGCTTGTTTGAAGAGGGGGGGTGGGCTCAGGCCCTCGTGGATGTTTCGGTGGGGGATGGAGTAAACACGACGGGATGGGATTACAAGGAAACCCTCTCTGCGATTCCGAAGAGCTTGAAATAGAGCTGGTTTTTCCTGCATACCGGTACATCTCCCCACTTGCTCTCTGCGGTGGCTTCGCTAGCTCAGGTGCACTGTATCTCTGTTCTGTCCGCCCATGTGATGGGATCGGACTGCTACCGCGGAGCTGGACGCATCAAAGGAAGTCAAAGAGCCGAGGCCGGTCCAACTGTAAGAGGTCTAGTTATATAAATGGAGCCAAAGTACTTTGCTTTATTTGGACTTGTTTGGGCTTATTTGTTTGTGCACCACACAGCTTCATACTTGGCGAGATGCAGAGCACAGTTTTTCCTCCCACTTAGACACTGAGCAACTTGTTGATGACGGCTTAAAAAAACAACTTGAATCCACCTTTAAATCTCAAACATTTATTTTCCCCTCGTGTCGGCCAACAATAGCGCCGTCAACGCTAAACTCTCAAGGTTTCTTCCATCATTTACCCGCAGATCTGTTGTCCTCCTACCTGTGAATCTCTACGTTCAGCAGACATTCACAGGCTAGCAAAGTGGCTAATTCTTGAGCATGCATATATACATATATATATATATATATATATATATATACACCACGAGGAAAACTGACATTTCACCAAACTTCTCTGCAAAAACACGAGCGGACCATGACTGGCACCTGGTGCAGTAAGTGGTCTGCATGTAGCTGGGCGCTTCTGCTCAGGCCAAAGAAAACCCGGTTTTTAGTGTGACCGCCGTTTCCTCAGGCGGCTCCGGAGAGGAGAAGAAGAAGCAGGACGACGAGTTCCAGAGGGGGTTTTTCTCGCAAGACGTCTTCGAGCTTGATCCTTCCTGCACGTCGCGTCTTTGTCTGAGAAATAATGACGGTGTTGAACACGTCGTCGGTGAGTTCGTCTTCGGCAGATCCTGACAGATAAGGCGTGTGTTGCTTCCTGAACGCTGAATAGCTCCATGTGTATTGGCTGACATTGTGGTTGAGGTCGGCGAGTGAGGGTTAGGCTGATGGATTACTTTACTAATGATTTTGGCCCTGGAGCGAGCTTGTTTTAAAAGGCAGACATTCTGCGAGTCAGTTTGAGTTTCATACAATGTTATGGATTGGCTGACTCGTGCGTAGATCTCTTCTTCGGCGGCCAAAGTCCGGGCTCGATTATTTAATGTTCTTGTTTGACAAACCGGCCTTAATCTGCAGAGCAAAGAAACAAGAAATTCAATTGGCACGGCTAATTTGAAAAACTCAGAGCATGTCAGATTTTTCCCCCCAAAACAAAAACCTGCAGGCCGAATGGAAGGCGCTTTAACCGTAACGTGATCTGCTGATTCACATCTGAGATGTTTGCATGTACTGTATCACCGGCGGAAGATGTCCTCCGCGATCGAGCCCACCCAGACTGCGCTGTTGTGAGGGAGCGTGCCCCTTACCTCCCATCGGGGGCAACAAGGTCCTGTGTCCACATTTCAAGCAGGGCTGTCACTCACAGTAGGGGAGAAAGGGTTCTGTCTTGGGGTCAACACTTATGTTCTCCAGCTAAGAAAGCAAGCCTGGCTCTCTGAGGACGGGCAGCAGTTCAACACACTGCGTGCTTTGTGCTGCGTCCGACGGGAGCGGCGTGGAGGAGCTCCGAGATGAGCAGAGGGGAGGTGAAAACTGACAGTGAAGAGGGTGAAAATGAGGCACAGTCAAACCACAGGACGCTCTGAAACCTGTTCACATCTTGGTCGAACACACTTTTTTTTTTTTTAATCATGTCTTCTTATTTCACTCACTTTTCTTTGATTCTGCACGAGCAAGAAAACCTTTTAACCACAGAGGAGATTCTGCAGACGAAGGTCAAGCTCGGGTTCACTGTTGTCTGAAAATGTCTGTTGATGCGTGAATACGTTTCGAAGGGCCAAACTTACAAGATGGCTTTCATAAAAAAAAAATTCCAGTCCAAATGCATCTATAAAGCACAGTAAAGAGTCTTAAAGGAGCAGTACGTAACTCTGCCCCCTGGTGTTTAAAATGTGTACTGCAGTCTAAACTCTAATCATCACAGAGAGCTGTCTGGCTCCGCCCCCTCCTCTCACACAGGTCAGCATGTGGTGGACACTGTAGCTTCAGTGTTTAGCCAGCTCTGCATGTGGTGGACACTGTAGCTTCAGTGTTTAGCCAGCTCTGCATGTGGTGGACACTGTAGCTTCAGTGTTTAGCCAGCTCTGCATGTGGTGGACACTGTAGCTTCAGTGTTTAGCCAGCTCTGCATGTGGTGGACACTGTAGCTTCAGTGTTTAGCCAGCTCTGCATGTGGTGGACACTGTAGCTTCAGTGTTTAGCCAGCTCTGCATGTGGTGGACACTGTAGCTTCAGTGTTTAGCCAGCTCTGCATGTGGTGACACTGTAGCTTCAGTGTTTAGCCAGCTCTGCATGGGTCTGTAAAGCTTTCTGCGTTCTAACCTCTCTCCATGTTTCATCTCCAACATTGATCCTAGTTTGAGCAGCTTTCTGCTGCTGGAGCTTATTAGAAACATGCAGAGGCTTTTTAGCTCGGGTACAATCACTTCTATCACGCTGCAACACCTGTTCACCTGATAACTGCTCTCATATCTGGCAAACCCAGGGGCGTCCAAAACGGCCTTCAAAGCCCCGCCTACCTTCTCTGATGATAAGGTCACTTGGTCCTTTAATAAATAAAACATATAAATGATTACTTGCGTGAATTCGACAGGTTGACGCTCTCCTCTGCACTTGCACCGATGATGTCATAACTGTGTGACGAAAGGGCCGGCTGTGTATTTGTCCATCTTTGAACTTTTAATTGAGTTAACAAGGATTAGCGCGCACAACGGCCCTCCTGTGCGTCTGAAGGAGATAAAAGGGGAGGAGGGCGAGGGCGGCGGATCGACACATGTTTGGGCCGGTGTCACCTCTTAATGTAATTTGGCACATGTTGCTCTGTGCTTCTTCTGGTGTCGGGTTTCTTTTAAGTGGCTAATGCCTGCGGTGGGTGAGCGCCCACGGGGGACAAGAGAGGTCAGTGTTTTGGGTAGAACGTGTGGAGAAGGTGTGGGGGATCTTCCTGTCATTCACCACTCATTCCTCTGAGCCCCCGCTGACCTTTGACCCCCCTGCAGACGAGCCAACAACCTAGAATGAGCCGAGCAGCAGGGCCAGCGAAAAAGTTTATTCTTTTTACAAATTATTGGATTTGAAGAAGAGTCTGAAACCAAAAAAAAAAGGGGAAATATAATTTCTAGAATTAGGTCGAACAACCCAGAATTTTTTTTTGAGAATTTAATCAAAATACAATTTCACCAATTTTTAATGTTGCGACTTTAATCTGGACATTTTGACTTTCTTTCTCTGAGTGCAGAAAGAAAAATAACATTCCTCCTCTCGTTCTTTATTTTCTCATGATTGGCCCTCGTCCTCTTCTGGGGATTTGGTTACAAGTTTTCATTATCAGTGACAAAAATTTAAAGATGAAATTCTTCTGAAATATAAGACGATGATTAAATCGGAGAAAGCGTTTGATTTTGTGCGATTCCTTGAAGTCGTGTCTGCTTTCTCTCGGCGCGAGCTGAATTCATGCACGTGTCACAGAAAGACGTCCGAGGTTCGGAGAACATCCAAAGTGGAAACAGTGAGCTGATCTCGACCCGGACAGCCAACGATTGGTCACCTTTGGGCGCTGGACGAACGCCGCTCAAACTTTCCATCTCATTGCTTTCTTCTCTTTCTCTGGTCGAACAACAGCAGACGTGGTGGGACCCTTCAATCAGCTCCGTGATGACACAACCTCTCTCCGTTTTCATGCAGCTCCGCCTCTGCCACTAAACACACACACACACACACACACACACACACACTCGCACGTGTGCTTTGCCCCACTGGCAGACATCTGTTGATAATCATTGCCCGGTCTCTGCAGAGAACTTGTGATATTTAATATTTCCTCGCCACTTGAACAAATAAGCTCTAATAACTGCGAGGCACTTGACCACAGGAGGAGACGAGATGTGCAGAAACTGTGTCAGACTTCAAATCTGCTCCTTTAAACTTTTCATCCCAGTTTTACTTTTTACATATATCTTCAAAAAACACCAACTCAGAAACCACGAAAACGTCAACAAACTCATAAATCAGCGTTAAAAAGAAAATATAAATACACACACACACACACGAAGCTGATGCGCTGCAGAGCTCCGAGAGATGTTCACAAAACACTCATTAACTTCCTTTACAAAGCCGCCTTTGTGACCTGCCAGACTCTGCTCTCTCCCTCTCTCTCTCTCTCACTCACACACACACACACACACACACACACATGCCCAATGAGAAAGTACATAAACACTAAATGGGATTAAAGTTTCAAGTGTTGCAGCTTCCTGGATCTTTTCTCAGGTAAGAGCGTCTCCACGTCGACCCAAACGTGGCCGAGGCCGCCTCGCAGGAGTCCGCAGAGACTTTTACGTATTTTTATTGTAAGGGGCCTTTTCCTTTTTATTAAGTCGGTTTCTGTGGAGACACTTGAAGGAAAATAACGGAGTCTTGGATTCACACCTCGGCCCTCGGAGAGGTCCGCGACCTCTGAATCAACTGAACGTGTTCCTTTTTATTTCCTGCTGTATAACTTATTACACTAATCTAATACAAATTATGCTCTCAGTGCAAGAGTCAGTTATCGGTGGTCGACAAAGAAAATAATATCCCAGGCAAAGTTCAATTTAAAACGGGGTAATAAAATAAAAAATGAACAATTAGCACCCTGAGGTGCTCGGGCCTCGTAGAATGTGGTCAAAGTTAAACATATTTCATGAAAGAATGACGCGTCTCTTCGGGTCCTCTCATGTCCACGCCAAGTTTCAACACTCTGAGGTGGTTACGTCAGAGCCCGTGTGGCGGGCGGGGGGGGGCCGCTCTCTGCAGGGCGCGGTGTGTGAGTTTACTGCTTGTGGCTACACGGCAAGCTAACGCACGCTAGCACAAGCTAGCAGCCCGGTGTTTGTCGTAGATCAACTCCACGTCCACGGGGTAAAAGACAACTCAAGGTTCACCCCGTTTTTTTAGAACAATCAGAGAACGTGGCTCGACTAGAAACTGTCGATACAACTAGAATAGAAACCTGACTGCCAACTAGCGCACGAATATCAATCTTTATTTGTATAGCGCTCATTTTTAGAGCTCATGATGGCGAAGGACATCTGGAGAAGATTCAACACAGGCACATCTTGAAAGACCAGAACAATATTGTTTGGTGACAGAATTGATGTCCCCAGTTCTTAAAATAAATGAGGAAGAGAAATCATCATTTGAAGGGAAACTGTTCAGCTTGCTGTCTCCACAGTGATGAATTTACCACAAGGCTCCGCTTCCTGCTGCCCTCTCATCAAAGTGAGCGACCTGCTCAGGTTTCATCAGCCTGGAGGAGCCGCTGAAGCCGCTCAGCATGGTTCACTTCCAGCAGATGAGTGGGGAAGCTTTAAGGAAAGAGGTCAAGCTGCACAGTGGGAGACCCCGGACAGCAGCTTTTGCCAAAGACCACCAAGGTGATCAGTGGAGGAAATGACAGGCCACATTCTCGTCCCGGCTCCTTTGAGGCCTGAGAAAACGGAGAGAGTGCTGCGTGAAGGATGGTATAAAGATGGTCTGAGAGAAGGTGTGAGGAGACATCTTCATCCTCTGCCCTCCTGACTGGTTACAAAACACCCAGGGTAGCTGAAGCGAGCTGACGAGAGGTCGGCGTCTGAAGGCTAAATATTCTATAAAAGCAGACTTGTTGAGGAAAAGTGCAGTCGAGTCAAGAGAGCAAAAAGAAGTGGGGAAACAACCTCCATGATGGATGATAGAGAAATAAGTATCTGGGCTGGGGGGGAAACTTCTAATTACGAGAAGCGAGGCACACGCTCCTTCATCCCGAGGGGGGCTCTCAGAGCCTCGGCCTCATGAATCGAATACTGTGGTGAGGAGTTAAGGGATGGACCAGAAGTGGCACCTTCGCCAACCACAGCGCACACGCCGTGGCGGCTCCTCTTACCACATGCAACTGCTCCCCTTCGCGCGCCCCGACCCATCACATAATCAGGCCCTTCTCAAATCTGAATACAACCCCCCCTCTCATTTATTGCCGTATAAAAAGACTTCTGGTCAGTTTTTGCATCACTAAAACGGGCATTGGTTTCCCCCACATAGTGCTCTATTCATCATGGGCCGACGCAGCGAGACCTTCTGCTCTTACATTTCCTGTAATTGGAGTGGCAGGGCTCCAAAGGTTGGCATTAATATTAAAAGAAAGCAGCAGAATGAATTATTTCCTGACAGTCTCTCGCCTTGGCCAACGGGTGTTTGTGTAATCAGTTATGTTCCAGCGTGGGGGCGTCTGCTGAAGTCTTTGTTTGGTTACAAACCAATTTGTCACCTTTTATGCTCCTGACTTCCTCCCAGGTCAAGAGGCCCCTGCGGTGCCCTAAATGCTCCCCACAAACTTATGAGGCTTGGTGGTGAATCTGGTGCCTGTGAGGCATAACTCTCCCTGTCATAACTGGGAGGGAAACCATGATTCCTCGCCATGGAGTCCCACGCTGCTCAACTCAAATAAGCTCAGAGACATGAGGTCATTTCTTTCGCGTTTTGCCTGCATCGTGGGTTTTTTAATAACTGCACATAAGTTGTCAGAAACCTGACAGAAGCAGGACTTTAAAGTTTGTTAGCATGTTCAGTTTTCAGTTTACGTGAGCCGTAGGTGCCAGATCCTGAGGAGAAAGTTATCTCATTATCACCACAGGGCAACTCGCTTTGGCAAGAAGACGACGTTAAACTAAGAAAAAATGAACACTTGGAAATGTTCCTTCCTTCGCTTGACCACTTTCTCAGAGTGGGCCGTTGTCCAGCAGCTTCATGTAGTCACTTCTCGGCTTGCGTTACAGCACATATTGACACGTCAAGTTAGTGTTTTGAAATTTCAGCCAATCACATGTTTTGACAAATGCGAACCTGGTCGAGTGTTTCTGTTTTGAGGTGAAATGAAAACACGATCCGACGGTCATTTACAGGAATGTTTTCTTTAAACGTGCATCGCCGAGAGTCCACAGCGAGGACGTGAAAATGAAGAGGGGGGAAAGAAAAAAAAGACTAAAGGGAGCTTTTGATGGAAAGAAATGCACCCTGCTGTGAGCTGGACCTGACATATGTGATGTATAAATAAACGTGTATCTGCTGCCAGGTTTTCAACACACCCGTCGGCTAAACTGGAGATTTTCTTTCAAATGAGAATTTCCTCGTAGATCTCGAGATTTCAGACCTCATGATAATAAGAAGTGATGGCTCTTTAAATATTACAGGTTGGATTTGATGTAGGTGTTGAATAAAAACACGGTCCTGCTTTATTAAAGGAGCAGTAGGTAACTCTGACACCTAGTGTTTAAAATGGGTACTGCAGTCCGAATTCAAATATATCAGAGGGATGTTCGACGCCATGTTTACTCTCTCTTGTCTGATTGATTTATAAAGATAGATTTTATTATTACATAATACCTGAATAGATGGACAGGGGGTGGGATTCAATAACTTTTGCGGACACATAACTTATAATAGTTTATCATCCAAATGTATTTTATTTTTTTCTGAAAACATACTTTCCACTGGTTTAACTATTATTTATTTTCTGTCTGTTTTTTATTCTGAGTAAATAAAACTGAACGGCTGGATCACTGCACTTCTGCCCGTGCAGACTTATCTTCTCGGAGAAGTTTCCAGAATTGATAAATCCAGAAACAGACTGTTACTGATCTTAAAAATGCATTAAACTGCGTGGACATATTTCAAGCACAGAATCAGGAGAGCGCTCATATCCAGCGGACGTCTTCTATGGAAATCCGAGGTTGACGTATTTGAGTCTTCAACAGAAGAAAAAAAAAAAAAAAGATTCCTCACAGTGCGCCAGTTTAATTCTTCAAACAAGTCCAATTAACACAAACCAAACCAGAGATGAAAATAAACAGATAAATAATTAAACCCTCGTCATCTTTTCCTCCAACTGGACCCGAATACAGCCGCTGTCAGCACGAAACATGGCGTTGCACGTTTAATCAGCTCACGGTCCGCAGGGCCTCTGGCGCCAGAGAAAGAAACACCCTCTCATCTTGTGGCACAAATAGGGAAGCCCTTATGCCCTGTTGCCATTGCCAATATATGTGAACCGTGATGATGTTCCCACACAAATATTCCGTGTTGCACGCAGCATCCAAGACTCACAGAGTATGAATAGAAGAGGAAACCTGCGTTCTATCACTCTGAGAAAAGCCGGCTGTAAAGACAAAAAGTCTCTTGACTCGCCCGACCACGAAGGGTTATATTCTTTACATTTCTTTAATTCGCTGCAGTCTCTCTCTCTGCTCCATACTGTCCACTTGTCTCTCTCTCTTTTTTTATTCTGAACGCCACATGTTCAGGTAGCTGAACTTCACCCTCGTGATGAAGGCTCTGTCCCCAAAGATAACCGAAGTGTTCATCTCGATGGCTATTTCCATCCCTGTAATTAAAGCAAACACGGTCTGAAGTGCCTCTTGAAACAGTCCCACAACATCCCTGAGTGTTTCTTAAATATGTGCACTATATATGCACTGAAGCGCGTTATAAACGAGGTTTTCTTTGCTAAGTGTCGCACACTGTTTTTCTATGTCAGAGCACATGATTGACTGCGCTGAAAAAGAAAACATCTTAATGCGTGTGATGGTCAACAGCTGGCTATTTATTCCAATTTACCAATAAATAAAAAAGTCTTTGAATGCGGCTTTCATCTCACCCGATGAAGCTTTTCATGCAACTATGCAAATGTCTGTGAGTGCATAATGAGAGTGAGAGAGAAACATAAACAACTTCACTTACTGAGATGTTTTCAGCTGCTGCTGCAGCCTCCTTCATCAAATGTTTATCACCACAGAAGAAGAAATAACAGGACGCTTATTCTGTCTCATATTTACACAGTTTTTCACCATTTAACAAAAAATGCATGTTTCTAATAAGCTCCAGCAGCAGAAAGCTGCTCAAACTAGGATCAATGTTGGAGATGCTTTTGAAACATGGAGAGAGGTTAGAACGCAGAAAGCTTTACAGACCCATGCAGAGCTGGCTAAACACTGAAGCTACAGTGTCCACCACATGCAGAGCTGGCTAAACACTGAAGCTACAGTGCCTCTACATGCAGAGCTGGCTAAACACTGAAGCTACAGTGCCTCTACATGCAGAGCTGGCTAAACACTGAAGCTACAGTGTCCATCACATGCAGAGCTGGCTAAACACTGAAGCTACAGTGCCTCTACATGCAGAGCTGGCTAAACACTGAAGCTACAGTGCCTCTACATGCAGAGCTGGCTAAAGACTGAAGCTACAGTGTCTCTACATGCAGAGCTGGCTAAACACTGAAGCTACAGTGTCCACCACATGCAGAGCTGGCTAAACACTGAAGCTACAGTGTCCACCACATGCAGAGCTGGCTAAACACTGAAGCTACAGTGTCCACCACATACAGAGCTGGCTAAACACTGAAGCTACAGTGTCCACCACATGGTGACCTGCGTGAGCATCCACTCTAGTGACAGGAAGAGGGAGACAGCTCTCTGTAATGTTTGGACAGCAGTACCCATTTTAAACACTAGGGGTCAGAGTTATACACTGCTCCTTTAAACTTCAATTGAACGGAAACCAAAGGGTTAATTTCTGCGCTTTTATTCACCTTGTAATTAAAATTAAAGCAGCCGTCCTCCGCCAGTAGTAAAGCTGGAAGACGTTTGACGTTAATGTTGCCACAAAAAAGTCACAACAAGCTTTTTGGTAGATGATTTGGGGGCGTACAAAGCGTCCGAGGATGCCACTGGAGACTGTGGTTTTACCGACAGTCAACAGAACTTTCTTTCAACCATGAGGATAATCTTTTTTTCAAACCTTTAACCGAGTAGTCTTTCCTGCCTAAACTTCACCGAACCTTAACCAGAGGCGTGGCAGATCAGAAAAACCATGAGTCACTCTTTGAGGCTAAACGTTCCCTTCGTGTCCTCTGAGTCCGACAGTCGGGACTTTAATCAGGACAAATGTTGGACACGTTCAAAACATTTAAAAAAAAAAAATAATTCTGACGTCGTGCAAATCCGAAAGTATCCCGATGACTCATCACACATGACAATAAACATCATGTCCCAAAACTCTGCTGACAACCACAGTCGTCTTCAGTCTGAAGACTTTGTATGACTTTTATTAACCAGCATCATGTTTTCCATATGGCGCCTCATCCAGCGAGCCGTTTCCAGTCTTTTAGTAGCAAAATAATCACAGTGATGAACATCTGAGGAAAAGTCACGGAGGATAAAATCAGCCTGACAAACATTCCCATTGTTCTCCAAGAAGGCTGATAATCTACGACGTTAACCCTGCGTGAAAAAGAAAGACATTCCTCTTTTGGGTGTTCACTGGAGAGGGATTTCAACTTTCCCCACTCCATTCTGTGGTTATTTATCACCCCTGACGCTCGGGCCCTGGCCCACAGGAAGTGAAGCGTAAGTGCAACAGGAAGAGGAGAAGGTGGACGGTGTGATCCCCAGCATGTAAATCAAGCTTCTCTTTTTTTTATTAGGCCCGGCCACCCTGGAAGATGAAGTGCTCTCGTTGTGAGAGAAAACAGCGGAGCGGTGCACATGTCATAACATTGACACCTCGGAGGGGGTCGAGCGGGATCCGTCCTCAGGCCACGGCTCCCATGTGCCCTCTTGGCCCGAAACACCACCCCTGAAATCCCTGTAAAACTCCTCCTCACCTCACACCTCGTCCTCGCCGTCCTCCGCTGCAAATCCGCCTCCATCGCTTACTCGCGACGCGTTTAAGAGCAGTGCCCGGCTTCTGTCCACCAAAACACTTTCTCAAACAATAAACAGAAGGCCTAGGTGGTCCTGTCAGAGCTGCTGTCTTCGTAGAATAACCAGCTACCACAAGAATCTCCTCTCTGCGGACGCTCTGCACACTCCTACGAGCACTCCAAAAAAGTGTACTCGATTGTCAAAAGCCCCTTAGATTGTTTGGCCACAGATGTCACGGCATAAATAAAAGCTTATTGGATTTAGTCCAGATGATGACACGCGTCTTAAACTGGTGTTACTTTTAGGCAAAGAGCCAAAGGTATAGGCCCGGCCTCGGGGAGGGAGAGCTCTCGGCACTGATGATCCCCGAATCCAAAAGATCATCAGATGACGAATCAAAGATGTTAAAAATATCTAAGAGGAGCAAAGATTGACAACGATGTTTCAGTCCAGACAGTGCAACAAGAAATGCAGAAATTATAATAAAAAGGTTTGAATTTAGATTAATCAGTAAACAAACTAATGAATGCATCAACATGAACTGGAGGACTTTAGGAAGTTGCAAAGAGATTAAATCTGAAATGTGTCGTCTGTTTTGTGCATATTCGATCTTCACAGGCAGGTCACTGTTTTTTTTTTTTTTTTATCCAGGAAAGTTTTAGGCAACCAACGTAATCTGATTTAGTGTTGGTAAGATAGTTTGAATCAGGGTTTGCAAACTTTTCCTGGTTTCTCCTGCAGGTCGCTGTTCCTTTAAATCAGGGGTGCTCAATACGTCGATCGCAGTGAAGGCAGTGTGGGTAGATCGCAAAGCATTATAAAGTACACGTCAGCCTATCGTCCGTCCTCACTATGAAAAAGAAACGGCTCAGTGCTCCGCGCCTCCGTATTTTCCTCTTCAGTTTCGTTTCATTAAAACCGAAAGTAAAGACGGTCGCGATGTGACTGTATTTGCTGAATGAATATTAAAATATGTAACGTAGTGTTAAAAGGCTGCATCAATCAAGTTATCATTTGTTGCAGCAAGAAAGGCAGAGGATTATCAGGCAGAGAGGAGGAAAGGTGAGAACTGTAATAAGCTAAGAGAATGAGAAACATAGTGAAGGTGCCTACAGATGAAACAGATAAAAAAAATAGATGTAAATGTAGCTTAGGCTGGAAAACGGAAGGATATGCAATGAATCGGAATATTTCAAGGCCATGTTAATCAGTTGTTAATCATGTTGTTCAGTAACAGTATGAATTATCCATCAATAATATTATTTGGGTGGATTAAGTAATAATGTAACTAAACATGGCATTACAGTTAAAGTAATCAGTAATCATGACTCAGTAGTATACTTGGACTTTTAATTTAAAAAAATTCAACAGAGGATGAGACAGACCAGGACCAAGTTACATACAAAGGCCAGAGTGTCTCTCTCTCTCTCTAACCTATACCAAACACTTAATATACAGGTATAGAGCTGAATTCTAAATATATGTTTTGCACGTTTATATTAGGTAGATCATTTTGACTTGGTCATTTTATAAGTAGCTCCCATGCCGAAAAAGTGTGAGCACCCCTGCTTTAAAATGAACCTCAGGCGGAAGAATAATCCGGTATTGTTGGGAGAAATGCACGAGAATATATTTCAGCCGTTTTAGGATAATTTAGTTTCCTTAAATGTGAGTAATGTCGCTCTACAGAGGTCAAAGTTTGTTTTTAAAGATTTTCCAAAAAAAAAAAAAAAAGCTCAGGGTTATTTTCAGTATTTCGGCCTGCTGGCTCCATGGCTGCGTGCTAAATGACCCGATGGTCACGTCAATAACGCGTGTGTGTCGGTGGGAACACCTCCCGTATTTGTGTGGAAACAGTTTGTCACCTTTCATTAGCTCAGGTCGACCACTTTGCGAGCTGCTTACACAGGTCACATCTACTCGCAAGTGAGGCTCCGTGGCGGTTCAGACAAACATCACAGACGCGCGGTGGTTTATTAACCGACCTTTTCACTGTCGATTACTCAACGTCGTCAGACTGGACGCCGTTGTTTTCGTCGCCACTTCGCCTCGGAGCGGGTGAGAGTCAGAGCTGCTGTGGCTGATCTGATTGTGAGAGATGTAGAAGTATTTAGCAGGAAGCTCTGTGTTTACCTCGTGTGTGTGTGTGTGTGTGACAGAAGCCAGCGAGATGGCGGGTATAGTGGGGTTTATTTACGTTCACACTCACACACACCAGCCAGCGTCGGGCACTGCGAGCAGGGGGACACATTCCTGCTGAGAGACGTCAGCGGTGCCGCTGCACACAGAAACTGTTGACGAGCTGCGGGGTCACTCAGAGATCGATTCTTCAGAGTGAATGACCACGTGTTGTGAGGCCGCGGCGCAGCGGCTCAGACACGGCCGTCGTGAAATTAACACTCTGCTCGCAAACTGTCACCAGCGAGTGAGCACAAAGTGTCTCTTCACGTCTTTAACTCCTGAAATATTAGATTCATTCGATCGGACGAGGAGTCAAGAGAAAGAAATTAAAACGATCGATCCAGCTGCTTGTTAAACATCTGCTTTTCTACATTTTGAATTTCAACTTTTGCATCAAGCAATATTTATTTTGGGGCTTTTTAAAATGTTAAAATGTCGAGAAGGTGACCTCAGCTCGTCTCTTCATCGTGTAGAAACGACGTCGTCTCATTCAGCGTTTAAATAAACTGTCAGGATAAACTCCGTCATCGGTGACGAGCTTTGAGTGTGAGCGAGAGCACGAGCAGGGAGACAGAGAGGCTGTGATTGGTTCATCAGAGAGCAGGGAAACAGGGAGGCTGTGATTGGTTCATCAGAGAGCAGGGAAACAGGGAGGCTGTGATTGGTTCATCAGAGAGCAGGGAGACAGGGAGGCTGTGATTGGTTCATCAGAGAGCAGGGAGGCTGTGATTGGTTCATCAGAGAACAGGGAGGCTGTGATTGGTTCATCAGAGAACAGGGAGGCTGTGATTGGTTCATCAGAGAGCAGGGAGACTGTGATTGGTTCATCAGAGAGCAGGGAGACAGGGAGGCTGTGATTGGTTCATCAGATTGGTACCTCGTGGCAGACATTGGTCGAAGTTTTTACAGACTTACAAACTGACACAGATGACAGATTTTCTTCGTTCCTTTTTCAGAGAACCTGAGTTATTAATTTCTGTCAGGACCTAAAAACAAGTTAAACTAAAACCTGAAAAAGTGGATCTGGAGAAAATGACCTATAATTATTAAAGTGAATCGATAAACACGTTTGGAATAAAGCTGGATTTAACATTTGAGACTGAACAACGAAGCTCTCTGACATTTCAGCTTCACGATGAGCTCAAAGTCGAGATTCACAAACGGCACGCCGGTTAGAGAAGAAAACAAACTTCATATTTAACGACTGGTCTCACGTCGGTGTCCACACGTCGACGTCTTTAACAGTCAAAGAGTTGGACATGGAGCCTCACAGACGAGCGGTATATGTGTCCTCTATATTTGGAGTGCCTGTGTATTTATGCTGGACTTGTTTAGCTTGGCATCTCCCTGCTGATAATTTATGACACATCTGGTGTCAATCTGCCGTCACCTTCCTCATAAAAGGTCCCCGAATCATGAATATATTCTTCAGATGGCAAGAAGTGCTCGTTATGAGCCGGGGGCCGCGACTTGTGGAGTCTATCTGTTTCACAGTCCGCTGGATATTTTGGGTACGGCTCAACGTGTCTCACAGCGGGCTCAGTGCGTTTATGTACTTGGGAGGGTCTGCGTGGCCAAGAGTGGGAAGCATGCAGCACCACAGTGGAAACCAGGACATTAATTGAGGAGGAGGAGGAGGATGGGGGAGTGACTTCTTCTTCTCCTGCAGTAATTCAGCATCATGAAACAAGATACTTCCTGTGCAGGCGGCAAAACAGAAAATTCAAATCCTCTTCTTCTGCACATTCTTCCAACCTGTTTTTACAACGGGACGTGCGGGATTTTATTTCCAGTTTCTGTTGCTCAAAGTAGTCGAAGGCGTCTCCTCTGCAGCGTGCACGGTTAACGTCAGCTGCCATCACGGGGGATGAAAAACTTCTCAGAATATTCCTTCAGCGTTCAGTCGGACAAACACTCTCCTACATGGAATTAAAAAAAAAAAAAAAAAAGGGCGATCAAGTCGAGTGTTTTTCTTCTCCTCTCGCTCCGTGTCGAACACTAAATCGTCTCGTTTCAAGAGCTCAGTCACAATCTGCTCCACAGAAGCAGAGCGAGGGGAGAGGAGGCTGGAGGGCCGCTCACTGAATGTTTCATTATACCTAATGTTGCCTTCCCCTCCGGCGCTCTCCAAAGAAAGCGCTCGCCATAAGCCCGGGCTCCAAAAAACGCTCAAACCCCTCGTGACCACTTGGAGCAAAGCAGCTCTCCACTCTCTTATTTTGGAACCTCGAACCAGAGCCTCTGCCCGGATGATGTTTTCTGAGCACAGTGCTGCCTTTTTGAGTTGACGCCATCTTCGCTCGCATGGTTTGAAAGGCCTCTGCTCCCCAGAGCGCGAGGGCGGCGCGACATGATCAGAACAGGGGCCATATTTTAAAAAGAGCGTCAACAAATAATCAAAGGTTAGCGACACAGCCGTTTTAAACGTGTCTCAGGTGAAACTTTGGGACGTGGTGTGTAACGTTTCCATCGAAGTAAACACTGATCAGGAAGTTGAACGCTTGAATAAAAACGTTTAAAAAAGTCGCACTGATGTGCAGAAAACGTCACGTCGTTTGTTTTTAAAGAGTCAGACTTTCTCTGCTGACGGATCCCGCCTCCACAAATCAGGACTGACCTTAATTGCCTCGATGGTTTCACTAAATGGTTAATGACAGTGATTTGATACACACAGGCCCGTTTGAGTGTGTGCACCCTCTCACAGCTGTGTGTGTGTCTTAGTCGTGCTCTTTGCTTTGATTTCCCCGCCCCGGCATGTGCGAGGACTTAGCGGGCCGGCTCTCCTTGCACATCTGTTCGATATTAGGGGCAATAACAGCTGGGTGGACCTCAAACATGGTCACCCACTTCACCTCGCCGTGTCTCTGAGGATAACCCCAGCTGCCTCACACTCCAGATGACAAGTGCCCGCTCGCCGGCACGCTGAGTCCGGGGCCCGGAGCGCCCCCCGGCTCCCAAACAATCTGAAAGTCTCTCCTCCTCTCTCTCTCTCTCTCTCTCTCTTGGACTCTCTCCCGCTGTGCATGGGAACAAAGTGGGTGGTATACAGTGATTTCACCGCGATAATATCCCACCGTGTTTGATTTCCCATAATGTGTCAGCTTGTTGTTGAAATATATTTTGGCTCCGTGGTGGTTGTCCATCAACTGCTCTCCCGTGGCGTTACTCCGTCGGATGAGAGAACGAGCGAGAGAGAGAGAGAGAGTCGGGCTGAAGGCAGACATGGAGGTGAAGGAATATGTCTGTTTACTCCTGAAGGCTAACGCTTGTTTCGCATTTCAACAAGAACAAGACAACGTGACGAGTTTCACCTCGTTTATGCTGCTAAAAAAAAAAGTGGTAGGCAGGTGCTAACGTTAGCTACAGGAGCTAATGTTAGCCCAAAGCTACAGGAGCAAACGTATAGTCACAGGAGCTAACGTTAGCAACAGGAGCTAACATTAGCAGGTTTTTATAAACCCTCCAAAATGAACCGTTTTCACATCTTCACTCCCAAGAAATTCTCAATAATTTCAGGAGGATGTTCGGAGCAGTCCTTGGTCGCTCACATCGATGTTTTACACAGTTGATAAAAACTAAACTTCAAACGAAGGCGCACGTTGAGCTGCTCGCATTCAAACAGGCGTGCAAACTTTATCGGCTATTTCTCCTTAAACAGCACAAAGAAGAAGAAAACAATCAATCCTGCATGAAGGCGTCGTGAGTAAGACATCAACATGAACCTACAGTGCGTTCAAGTTGGGCCCTTAAAATGTGAAAAGAGGCTTCAGGGTGTCACAGTTACAGAGTTCACACAATACTGAAGCCTGAACCAGAAAAACCTCCTTTAACCGAGAGTTTGACCATGACGTGAACATCATCAGAGACACTTCAGGCGGTCACACCCTGATCTCCACCTCGCACTTTTTTTTTTTTAAACGTTACATCTGACCAGCTCACAAAAACAGCGGCTTTAAAACATATCAATAAACACATTCATGTCCGAGGACTTGAAGTCTCTCGCTGCTCGGCCCGGCATTTGGAAACGTCGAAGCCTGGCTGCGTTCTTGGGTGTCGTTATGGAGTCACATTTTATGGCCTTGTGATTAGTGTTTTTATGGCTGCGTGGAGGTCTGCAGATGGTCTATGTAAACTTGTCACACTGAGGGGCTCTTGTCGGGAGGTGAGGCAGAGAAGGAGTGCTCTGTTGAATCATTACAGGAGTGTAAAACAGAGACAGAGTGCCCTCTACTGGAGGCGTTTGTGTCCTACACCGAGGATCATAATCACAACAGCAGCTGATGATCCTTCTTCTTTGGAAGGAAGTTTAAAAAAAAAAAAAGGGACTTACCTTTAAAAAAGAGGAGCATCACGATCTTCCTCCAAAATCCACAAACAGCCGCTCCAGGCTGTTAGAAACCCTCATCGTCCTGTGAGACTAACAGGACACAGGTGGAGACAAAAAGGGCAATCAGACAGGGAGGAAGTAACATGAGGCGGAAGAACTACAAAATAAAACAGGAAGCACTTCAGACAGGGTGGGAGGAATGAGATAAAAATAAAACAGGAAATGAAGTCCACCTCTCCTAACTCGAAGTGTAACCGAGTCAGACGTGCTCGGGCACAGTACGGGTTGGATGTGCGAGGGCGCCCTTCCTTCACTCTCAGGATGTGTTCAGAGTTTTTTACAGGCTCTCGTTTCACCCTCTCTCTCTCTCTCTGTATAACGTTTGTACACGTATCACCTCTTTATTTTGGTGTTTTGACTTTACATGAGTATTTATGTACCTGTCATGAAGGCGTCTGATCTGGATGCTTCCTGGTCACCTCCCTCTTAACCTGCTGCCTTCTCCACCCGGCCAAGGACTTAAACTTAATCATTTAAATCTGAACATGCATCGTTTTATTTTGAAAGCTAAAGGGCCGTACTGTCATGAAGTCAGACATGTTTCCTCACCTCTCCCCGTGTGTGACATTCAGCCGAGGCTCGTTTTAGGATCACTGCGGCTATACGACTTCATAAAACCGTTCAAGCACAATAAGCTGATTTGATTCCACGTGTCATAACCTCGAGCCTCCTGCCGTTTAATTTGCAGATAAAAAACACGTGGATAAAGACGTGATGAAGTCTGAGAAAACGGCCAGGATGTGTAAAACGGAAAATATGTGCCGGAGGAAGCGTGACCGTGCTCCGCTGTGAGCTCCATTAGGAGAGAGACAGGTTCGGGGATGAGGGTTTCTCTAAATGATGCGTGCAGACGAAGCGACCGATGGATCTTCAAAACGTGTTTTTTTTCTTTGTAATGCATCATTACGAAGCCGTGAATCTGTCAGCGAGGGGAATCTGCGCTTTGGTCACTGAGCTGGTCCTGTACTTATTACAGAAGCACTTTGGGTTTTTGAACATGTGGAGAAAAGGTCGAGCAATTAAAAAAAACAAAACAGATGTTTTGGATGGTTTGGAAAATGCTCCGACATCTTTCATCTCTTTTGGTTGATTCTGATGAGAAAGTTTGAATTCATGCAACATCAAAATTTCGTTTAATCAATACTGGGGCTCCAGGTAGCCGAGTGGTTGCATCACACGCCCCTTGTACAGAGGCTGTGGGTTCAAATCCGACCCGGCCCTTCGTCAAAAAACACGATATGCATTCCTAAGCGACCAGACGAACGTTTCCTAAACTCTGTGGAGACAAACTGCTGACTCATGCTCGTCTGGTCTGCTGCTTTACAAACACTCGATGCTCTGATCCAGTGACGCAGCGTGACTCGCTCGCTACGTCTCACTTCACCAGACGTGTCCCTCTGCTGCCTCCTTCTGGACGGCGGTGTGTGTAACGCGTTTTTTCCTGCTGCGCTCTCTTGCATTGTAGAGGAGCAACTGAGCGTGTGGAATTTACAACGACAGCCAACGCAGGAAACGCGTCACCAATCAGTGACCTGAGACATGATTTATAACATTTTGACGACACACACTTCGCCCTCGCACATACTGTGTGTGTGTGTGCCGCCTTTTTAAATTTAAATCCTTCTCTGTATGGGGGAGAATCGTTCGTCTGTCACTCAGCTTCTGTTTTTCGAACCTCGGTGAGATTTTCCTGAACTCCTCCTTGTTGGCCTCCTCTGAGCCCGGCTCGCTCTGTTTCTTCTAAGTGCTTAAAGAAACCTGCTCTGCTTGTTTCAGCAGTTCTCAGACTGCCAATCACAGCGGCAGCTCTCAATGTGTCCGAACTAATTAACGACAGGATTCATCTGTCAGAAAAGCCCCATTAAGAGGTTCGTTTCAAACGTCGCCGGCCTTCCTTTACGGTGATCACTCCTGCGAGAGAGACATCTTTAATTTGTTTGGATTCAGCTGAAAGGGAGGGATATGACATCTATATTTAACTCTGCGGTGCCTCCACTTGGACCGGCCAGCGGAGGCTAGCTTATTTGTTCAGGTGCTTGTACTTTAAAGATCGGTGAGCCACAAAGCTTGGACCTTTCCAATCCACAGACTTCTGGGAAGGCCGAGTGCGTCGGCCGGGTTTTCTCGATGGATGATTGATGATGATGTGACAATTAATCACGTCACGGTCCATTAATGTTACAGGGCAGAAGAGGCTGCAGGACATGGAGGATAACTAAAATGTTACAGACTAATTAACAGCAGCTCGATCACACAAGTTCTTTCCTTTACTCTTGTTTTAATGCATCGTAAATATTAGAAATCTGAATTCTTTTAACGTCACATCGTTCCTCAGGAGACCCCGCCCCCTTTTCCTGTCTGACAGGGATAGTCTCCCGCTGTGAGGTGCGTGTGTGATTGAACCAGGTCGAGAGGATTTCAGGAGCAGTCCCCTTGAAATTATCCAGAAACGCTGAGGAGTGCGTGTGAGAAAACGGCTTCAGGAACAAGTCGTACTCGAGTGGACAGACGGGACGGTCAGGGGTCCCGCACGGAGTGACTGACTGACAGAAAAGAAGCAGACTGATGTGAGGGTGACGCAGTGATTCAGGCAGACACACAGACAGATGGACAGAAAAGAGAAGTGGGTGAGAGCTGCGGTGTGGCAGCATGTTTGTACAGCTGAAGTCAAGCTGAAGAAGCCCAGGCCCCTCTCTCACACTCCATTAGGCCCTAAGCTCCATGGAGGGCTGAACTCAACACATAAACAGCCTGCTGGAAAAGCTCGGGGACGTATGGGAGAGGCAGGCGGGGAGGGGGGGGACGCCAGGCCGGACAGCAACAACAACTGCCTGTTCACATCAGCACAATGCAGCCAGATTACAGAGAGAGAGAGAGAGAGAGAGCGAGAGAGAGAGAGGCCCGGCTGGAGACCTTAAGATTATTCATCAATGTCTCAGCAACGAAGCTGAAGACAAAGATTAGACTGAAGTCATCGTCAAAATCATAAATCGCCAAATGTGAAATTTGCAACCTCTCCAGGAAAGACTGGACTTCAGCTCTCGTTCTTTCACCTCGCAGGTCACACGGTCACACACACACACACACACACACACACACACTGATGGTTAGAGGCTGCAGGGTAAAGAGTTCATCCCACCTTCCACTTTGAGCGACCCCGGGTCTCGTAATGTTGGCGTGCACACGGCGTGATGAGGTACCTGTGAATTGTAGGCTGCGTGCTTCAACTTAAAGGAGCTGAGGTTGCCATGTTGGTCAGCGGAAAGCGAGCTCTCGCCATAACGGTGTCCAAACGTCGATACATTTCTCCTTTTGAACTATAAACAATAAAACAGCAACAGATTATTGATCTCGAAAAAAAAAAAAAAAAAAAAAAGTTAAAACTCTTTTTAGTTCCCTCGACAACTACTAATCTCCTCCAACTCCCAGAATGCCATTCAACAGTTTCCAGAAAGGGGGCGTGGCCTCTCGTCTTGTTTCTGGCTGCATGCACGAAGCCCAGGTGATCGTCGATGTTAATTCCCGATGAGGTGCGGCCATTTTTTTTTGGGCCCTGCTGTTCTCGTTGCAGCTCAACCATCTGCCGCGCCTCCACCGTGACCAGCTCCCCTGCTTCTGGGTCAAGTGATGAGGGGGAGCAGATACGTTTGGTTCACTGCCGGGGGAGACTAAACACTCGCCGAGGGGGAATGTCATTGTTTTGGAGATCTTTGGGAGGCTTTTTATGTACTCAGCTGCTCCCTCACTCCAGACTCCACACAGTTTCACCCCACACACGCCAAAACAGAGACTCAAACGAGACCTTTCTTATGTGTTTATTTCTGTTCCTGCGTTCTTTACATGTTATTCATTGTTGGCTTCAGCGTTTCATGAAATGATTCTTAGCTGACGCCTGAATTTGTTTTCCAAGTATTAAAACTTTTTTTTTTTTTTACGTGTTTCCGCTTTCAAGTCGATGCTAAATTAAGTTGAGAACGTTTTTTTGAAAACAGCACATAAAATAGATATCACATAAAAATAGCACAAATCAAACGGATGCTGTTCCGTCTCCGACAAACTGATGCTTGCTAAAGGGTTCCTCGGTTTGTCTTGAAAGTGCATCGACTTGCAGTGGAGGAATACGGACGCTACTTTGGCTGCATTTGGAGCGGAAGCGGTTTCGGCAAAGAATCAAAGTTTGGTGCTTTTATTTTGACGAGACTTTCAGATCGAAGAACAATGAAATGACGAGAACATCTCTTGGCTTCGACGGCTGGTTGGAGAAAAAAAGAAAAACATCATGATGAGCAGAGTTTCACCTTTTCTGAGAAGTGATTTTTTTTTTTTTTTAACAATCTGCAGATTAATTGACAATCACAGTTTTTGCAACACTCAAACTGACATTTACACACATAATTTATTCTTTGTTGACATTTGAGACAAAGTAAAAAAAGCGTCCTCATCACGATCCTGCTGTCGTTGGTGAGAGGCAGAACGAGGATTCGACTTGGTGCGAGCGTTTAGGACGAACGCTTCACGTTCCTCCGAGAACAAAATATTTCCACGTGAACGGAGCAAGGTGACAATGGTCAGCTGTTTAAAAACACAAACAGACCAAGTACCTCTTTCACCACATTTGAAGACAATCCATTAAAGAAGTGACACCCGTCTCCGTCTTTACACACATCCATCACTGGATGGAGGCGTTCTGGATACGGGACCCATATTTCCAAACCCCTTAAAGTCGGCTTACGTGCAGTTGAAGGTCGTTTTATTTTACATTACGAGCCGTTCAGGCTTTTCTCTTATTGTAGCAGGAGTGATAAATCAAATCCTTTGACGAGTGGAAATATGTTCTAAATGTGCGCTTAGCATGCGAGGTATGTGCACCAGAGCTCGTCCACTTGTGGCATAAAGGGCACCTGAAACACACCTGTACCTGTGTTGGCTAATAAATCTGAAATCCTGCAGATACAAAGAAATGTTTCTACTTCAGAGAATCCAAGAGGCTCCATGATGAAGATGTGGACGACCAAGCAGCTGAACCCAGACCCCCTCCTAGGCCATAAATCACTAAATCCTCCCCACCTCAAGTCTGGCACTTCCAACGTCCGGGGGGCCAGACGTGTGATGTGCTGAAGACGCTGTGACGAGGAGAGCGTCGCTCGACTGTGACGGCCAAAGAGAGGACTTGTTTTCCAGCGGCGTTGGTGGATTCTTTTTTTTTTAAGACGCTGCAGCGAGGACCACACAAGAGAAATGGGCTCACCTCCACGAGCTGACTGATGATTAAGCGAGACGTAGTGTATTTTTCCTACGGCTCCATGAAAAACACGAGCTGGGAGAGCCGTAAAAAGACGGCGCGGAAAGACAATCGGCTGGAAATAAATAAAGCCGAGCGGGAATTGAAGGCCGCGATCACTTTGCTTCTCACCAATAAAATCCCCCCAAAAACCAGCCACCGTCTGCGTTTTTATCTTCCACGGATTATTTGTTCAAATGTCTCAGCTTGTTCGTCATCCTTTGTGAACTGGACATGTCGGAAACGGACCCAGAGAGACGCCAAGAACTCGTCGGATTCAGTGCATCAAAGGGTCAAGTGTCACGTTTCAAGGATTATGAAGCTTCTTTTTTACATATTCCAGCCGTGATAAAGCGATGTGAGATATAATGCGCCCCTATGAGCCGGCTGCTTCCAGTTCTCCTTCAGATTAATGGTGCGTGTTGGGAAAGTGAGCAGCGAGGCATGGAGCATAAATAAGGTCTCTAAGTAGGCAGCTATGGCGGCTGTGGGCTCGTTGGACGGCTGTGTCTGCACTCAGACAAAGAGCGAGCTGTGATTTAGTGGTCCGACGGTACAGCTCGCCTCATGCAGATAAAAAGAGAGGCGTGAAGAATGCGGTCTGTGATCTTCTGAAGTTACACAAACTCTGAGCGGGAAAGTTTTCCCTTAAAGTCACTTGAGAAATCTCCAGACGGTGTTTTCAAAAACGATGAAAAACAAGGTCTTCATTTTGTGTAAAGTGGCGTCTTTGTCGGGCGGGATGATGAAGGCGCTCTGGGTCACAAAGCAGCCTCAGATGTAATCCAATCTTTACCCGTATTTCTACTTTCCTTCTTCAGTGCAGCTGCGCGACTTCAGCTCGTTCAACACAAACACGCGATCTTGTGTTCTCCCCCTAACGAGTATTTATGAACTCACCTTCAGCGTCCTCCTGACGTGAGCTAACGTAAGAACTCTCGAAAACATCTTTGACCTCAAGAAAAACAAAATAACGCACAGTTGCGTCTGTCACGAACGCGCCAAGAAACATCCACGTCCTTGACATGCAATGCCTCCGCAATGACCACAAACGCAAATGCACACACAGCGAGACGTTACAAGAACAAAACTCTGTTTTCCCCCGTCGACACAGAAATATGAACATCTTCACTCTGGGAGGAGTTTTTACTAAAAGAGTTTTCAGTCATCTTAAAAGTTGTTTTTTGTACGAAAGGTCAAACCACAGAAGAAGATAGGGCTCACACCTCATACACCCTGTTACCTGTTGTTTTCGGCCAATCAGAGAGGAGCTCTGTAACCAGTGCCAGTTAGCCTTCAGGTGTAATCAATCAAGAGCAGCATGTCACTGTGACCCCTGGTGTTTAAAATGGGTACTGCAGTCCGAATTCAAATAACTCTCGAGAGTGGGTGCTCACGCAGGTCACCATGTGGTGGACACAGTAGCTTCAGTGTTTAGCCAGCTCTGCATCGATCTGTAAACCTTTCTGTGTTCTAAAAAAAAAAAACCTCCAATATTGATCCTAGTTTGAACAGTTACATATCGATCCTTTAAATGTGACAGCGTTTCTTTATCGTGCCAACAAGAACAACACCAGCTGCAAGGATTGTAAGAAGCTACGAACTTGGTCTGGAAAATCTGTGCAGCTGTGTTGGTGACTCATCTTGGATCTTGGACTGCAGTAAAAACACATCAGTGATGATACACAAACAGACACTCCAGTGTTTGAGATTCCTTGAGGAGGAGGAGGGGGAGGAGGAGGAGGGGAACAGCAGCAGAGTTAATTTAGCATTGAGAGCAGGTCTCATTACAAATAACCCTGAAACAGGGCGAGCAGATGCTGACAGCCTCTGCAGCTGGGTGCTGCACACTGCAGAGATGTTAACAGGCTTGAGCGGTGACTATATTGTAACATACCGCAGTGGACAGGAGTCAGTGCACTTGATCCATGAATTGAAAGGCTGAACGGTGAAATACCACCCACTGAATACCACACACAGCTGCGTGGCTGCTGGGGGAAAGTGACGCACCGACATGCCTCCAGCAGCAGAGTGATAACAGATGGAGATACGGGAGTCAGCGCTCTAATCCAGAAGTGTTTGGAGCTGGTGATGAACTCGTGTAACCTTCGCGTGGAGGCGAAGGGAGGTGTTAAGTGGTATCACCTTTTCATTGGGTAAATACATCACAGCATCCATACATCAGCATCAGCTGCTTCCTGAACAGACCCATGGGTCAACAGTTTGTGCTCATATCACTTAAAAGCAACGATATGGAGGAATTTGGTTTGGTTCACTTTGGCGCCAACCAAAGGGCATCGAGTGCAACTGCATTTATGTCAACCACACGGTGCTGTTCAGTCAGGAATACTCTTATCATGGATTTAATTTCTGCTCTTAGCTCTCAGCAGCATCAGATTTTGCAGCCAACTTTTCACTCCACCAATGGGGGCACGCAGAACAGAACCTGCATGTGCATGAAATGATGCTGACGTCTTGCAGACATAACAAACAAACAGAGTATAAGATGTGCTGCCTGAAGCTGGGCGAGGCCGGGGTGGTGGACTTCACAGCAGTGCCGATCAGCCGAGTGGATGTGATGTAAGAGGAGAGAGCGGCAGACCGCCTAGTTGTCAGGGTGTGATAATGGTACCATATTACGGCTCCATTTATGCCTCCCCTTCTGTTGCCCCCTCATTGTTGTGAGAAGCTAAAGCGCCTTGTGGAGGTTTTGCACACGTCTGACTCTGATAATGTCGACTACAGCTTGTCAGATTTTTTCTTATTTATTCGTGTCAAACCTGAGGCATAAAACTCGGGTTAGACGACGATGGAACCGCTAATGCTACAGGCTAACGTTACGTCTCAATCCCTTCAACTGTGCAACAGCGACAAAGAGGCACCACAGAGGGTGTTATCTGCTGACAGCATGAAGCCGAATGAGTAATGACGCCCTGTGGAGACAAAACATTGTGCAAATAAAGAAAAAGAAAAAAACACTTTTATGTCTTTATTGAAGTCGTTGCAGAACATAAAAAACGAATCTCACAAGTGAACTTTAATGTTCAAGCTGTTCTTCATCTTCACAGAGTCAGATGCTGCAGATACAGACAGATAGATAGATAGATAGACAGATAGATAGATAGATAGATAGATAGATAGATAGATAGATAGATAGATAGATCAATACTTTATTGATCCCGAGGTAAATTCAAGTTATACAGTCCAACTGTTTAGTATTGTACACGTCACTTTTGGCTAATTTTAAAACCCCAATTATAATTTAATGATGATGTAATATTTCCCGCCTTTTTTCCTCTGCTGCTAAGCTAAGCTAAGCAGCAACACATTTACAGTACATACATACTTTTAACGATGACTACTCCTGAAATCAAATGACGAGTTTTATATATTTCTATATTCACTCTGATTCTGTAAGTGATGTCAGAAAGTCTGTCATCAGAGATGTGCCGGCAGAACGGCGTCTTGATTCAGTAATCAACTGAAATAACAGCGGAGGGGGAAACGGATCCTTCAGCGCCGTGATTAACGAACACACAGAGTTCTTACAGATCGAGTCTTACTAATGATCGCATGTCCTCGAGGGGACAAATATTACCTTTACAAACGCTCTCAGTGTCGGCGAGGAGAGTCTCTCCCACAAACTCTGATTTCTGCAGTGAGCATGTTGACGTGAGGTGAACACTGAAGGACTTCATGTTCTCCGAACGTTGTGTGTGTGTGCTAAATATTTCAGGTGGAATAGGACGAGACGATGAGATGAAATGTTAGAACGGAAAAGTTCAGCTGAAAACGACTCCTGTGATCATGAATGTGAAGTGTAACCGAGAGCATGAAGGCAGTGCTTCAACACCTGCGGAAAAAACTCCTGAAGAGTTCAGGCTGAGCTTTATGTGGGAGCACAAATGTACTGAAAAATTTAAGCGAGCTCAGAGAGAGCTTTCAAAAAAATAAATAAACACACTTGTGTGATAAAAAGTGACAAACAGAGGTTAGGAGGTTTAAAATCAGGTTTTTCTAAAATGTCCCAAAGGTCAAAGGTCACTGCCCTGGAGGAGGTGTTGGTGCAGCAGATCGTCCTGGTTCTGATCGGACTCGAGGAACCGTCAGCAGGTCTGAGGGTCATGTCTCATGACATCATGTCTCATGACGTCCAGCTCAGACGTGTTTGAGTTGTATGAAGGTCTTTTTGTTCTTTTAAGAAGATGCGTCATGAACCAGTGGAGTAAAAACAACGTCAGTGAAAGAAGTCAAACACTCGACAGCCATCGCTGAAGTGCCCGCAGTTTGAAATTCAGCCACCAGAGGGCGCTCCAACTGCACAGATTCATTCTATTGCTCACATAAAACAAAACTCATCAAAACACGTCAAAAGTTTATCAAGATTATAAGATTAATAATTATTTAAAAATGTTTCAGCACTCGATGAGAATCTGCTCAAGAACTGATCTGAGACGATGGGGGTCGAGTTGAATATTTTTAGTAAGATTCATGCTGAAATAAAAAGAAAAAAAGAAAACATGACTGTAACAGAGCGTAGTGGGCGGGACGGAGAGCAGAGCTGGATGAGAGAGCTCAGGTGACGAGGAGACGTTTTGTAAGCGAGCAGAAGAGTTTTCAAAGAGGTGGGAGCAAGAGGAGCGGTAACCACGGCAACGAAATAACACTGAAACTGATTTGCCAAAATAATAACTGAAATGCAACAACAACAACAACAACAAAAAAGTTTGGATGTCAGTAGGGTCAGGAGTGTAAGTGAGTGTGTGAAAGGTGTGTCATGGAGAAGGAAGAACTGATCAGATCTGAACACGGTTACAAAGTGCTTCATAAAATGCACTTTGATAATTATGTTTTTTTATTCTTTATTCTGCAGCACTTTGAGGTTTCGTTTAAATGAAAAGTGCACCACAAATAAAATGCACTGATTTATTATTGAGCTCACCTGCTTTCAGTGAGGCGCAGTGTAACCTTTCTGCCAGTAGAGGGAGACATCAGCTGACAGAAGATTCATCCAAAGTGAGGAGCTCGTTCTTCTTCTCTCAGGCTTAGGAATAAAAAACATGTCCGTCTCCCTGAGGGTAATTCAAACAGGTGCACCATTATAGGGTAACTCTGAGTCGGCTCCCACACGACCGCTGTGTTTTCATCACGCAGAAAAGTACCGGACAATCTTTCTTTGTGTCCCCAAATATTACATGTTTTAGAAGCATCAGTTTCAGTCTTTCACAAATTCAGACGTCCCAAAAGCTTTCATTCCTGACGTCAAACGTATTTGTGGGAGTTTCATTTATCCTACATACGTGTCACCGCCTCGTTCTTTTAAACCTGAACCCCAGGAACCCTGCAGACTTCAGGAGCTGACGTCACCCAGAAGAAGAAGAACAGAGAGTTTATGTCAATGTGAAAGGTGAGCTGTAACTGCATCGTAAAAAGAAATATTCTGTTCACAACAAGAAACCTTAAATGTTCAGCTTTTACAGAGAAACATGGCCGACACTAAAGATCTCAATAACACTGGGCATCTAACGGGGTCAGGAAGAGAAGGACTTCATGTTTGAGGTGGTCAGGAATAAAGAGAGAGAGCTTTTTATACCACTGTCAGCCTGCACTGTACCCCCTTCATTAATCACACACACACACACACACACACACACACACACACACACACACACACACACACACACACACACACACACACACACATAGAAGCCAGTTTTGCATCTACAAATAAGATGTGTTGCCGACATCGATCTGCAGATAAGGACGGAGAGTTTAACAACTAACCGTGAATAAGTGGATTTCCGAGCTTCCGAAGACGGGACGCCCCGGGCGAGGAGGAGAGAGAGAGAGAGAGAGAGAGAGAGAGAAGTAGAACAAAGATGTTTAAAGATTACAATCAGGTCCAGTTTCAAATCAATGATCTGGTTTAATCGTTCCGTACACATACAGCACACACACACACACACACACACACACACACATCAGCTCTGCATACAGCGGTTTACCTCGGAGCAGAGAAACAGATAAAACACAACAGTGTTAAAATAGTTTTTAAAACGTTTTAACACTTATTTATTTTCTTCCAGAGTTTGAAGAGAAGATTAACTCTCACTGCTCCACAGCTCAGTAAAAACTCTGTTGTGAAGATGAAAATTAACACCATGTTTAATTTTATCGAATAACTGTAAAAAAAAAAAACCCAACAACATCAATTTGCAGATTCACCAGGGGGTTCAATGCCTCATTATTTCTTGGCAGACATCGGTTGCTAGGCAACAATAACTCCCCCCACTAATTGTCACTGTCACACTTTCAATCAATGTGAGAATATTATTCCTTAAATAATAAAACTGTTACTTCACATCCTGTGATCTTTGGACAGGCTAACAGTCTCTCTGAGAAGCTACGCTAACAGGAAGCTGGTGGTACTTTTATGTTTACTACCTGCAGTGAGACCACGCCCTCTTTACTACCTGCAGTGTGACCCCGCCCTCGTTACTACTTGCAGTGTGACCCCGCCCCCTTCTTACTACCTGCAGTGTGACCCCGCCCCCTTCTTACTACCTGCAGTGTGACCCCACCCTCTGTACTACCCGCGTGTGACCACGCCCTCTTTACTGCCTGCTGTGTGACCCCGCCCTCGTTACTACTTGCAGTGTGACCCCGCCCCCTTCTTACTACCTGCAGTGTGACCCCGCCCCCTTCTTACTACCTGCAGTGTGACCACGCCCTCTTTACTACCTGCAGTGTGACCCCGCCCCCTTCTTACTACCTGCAGTGTGACCCCGCCCTCTTTACTACCTGCAGTGTGACCCCGCCCCCTTCTTACTACATGCAGTGTGCTCCCGCTCTTTTCCCTGCTCGTATCTGGACTCTGACAGGAAACACGCAGAGCTTATCGTCACGTTCCTGCAGCTCTTACACTCGGAAAATTCTTTACGAATGCACACCAGTGTATCTTGCAGATATCCGTCAGCAGACGAGCTATTATTCACTTCTTCACCCGTGTGATAATGTCCCCCCCCCCCACCTCCCCCCCCCCCCCCCTTTGAAGTTCTTTTGTTGTGATGTGCAGCCAGCAGATAAGTGAAACACATTTGAATCGACATGCGCGATACTTTGATAGAGGGCCTTTTTTCTTTTGTTTTGCAGCTCCAGGAGGATTACATTTCAAGGAATTTTCATGAAACACCATTTAAGGGGGGGATGATAAGGCCCGCTTTGGACCGAGATAACAGCCTTTCCACACACACACACATTATTGATCTTCCTCCGACCTGTTTGTGGAAGAAAAGCTGGACGGGGTAAAGCACTTGTCAAACAGCTCGGCGTACCCCGGAGAGAGCGAGAGAGAAAGGAGTCGGAGATAAAGCTGAAGTGTATGAAAACGAGCAGGAGACAATAAACGGGGAGGGGGGAGAAAATAAATGCATTTCCTCTGAGCCACTTTGTGATGTGCGTGCGTGTGCACAAGATGTTTTTATTTGAGGCCTCAAAATGGGAGTGAAGAGTTTCCTTCCTCTCTCTCAGTGTGCTTTACCGGCGAACATGAAGGCAGCTGCTGCTCGTATCTGAAACATTTAAGAGCCCGACATTCAAAAGAAGAGGAGCCTGAATGCATCGCGTGCAAAGCTGCGTGCACGTTATTAAAACAAACCATGTAAACGTGCAGGGGTGAGCACATGAGCTAAAGTTTATCTGCAGCATGTCAATATATTTATCTGTGTCTCTTTAAGGCTGCAGCCAGTCTTTGCAGCTCGTAGTGTTTCTCCACCAGCCACACACACACACACACACACACACACACACACACACACACACACACACACTCTCGTCTTTCAAGCTATAATCCTACAAACTGTAATAATCCAACATCTGCTGGACAAGTTAAGCTAAATTGCCTGCGTTGGAGCCCATCCTGAGCTCGCTGCACAAAACAATGAAATTGGCCCGCGGCGGCCGCTGAAGCCGGGGGGAGAAAAGCATTGTGGTGTGTCGTGGCATGCCAGCAGTGCACCCTTGCTGCGTGCTAGATGGCGGATGCACACTGGGGGCCGATGCACATGACCTTCTGCTATCAGAGCAGACACGCTCATTTATCACCCGCAACCTTGAATCATTGTTTTACTCAGCTTGAGTCCTTATGCTTCTGCTCACGCGAAGAAAAATGAAGAAGAGTGTTTTGGTTAGAGGCAAAGGCAGAGTGGGAGCAGCTGATGTGAAGCCCTCTTTCTCTCCGTTCTGGTCTATAAAAACTGCTTCCCCTCTTTCTCTGCCTTGCATCCTTTTTGTTTAGCGAGGCTTTCTGTCTCTGATTGCACCCTGAAACGAGGGAACATTACACCTAGCAGGCTGCTTCGTGCATTGTTTTCAGGAGATTGGATTATTTATGATGCAGCAGGGTTACAGCTCATAAACCTAATGAGGATTCTTCACTTGTGTTTGTCTGTGTGTGTGTGTGTGTGTGTGTGTGTGTGTGTGTGTGTGAGCTGTATCTCAGACAAAAGCCTTGGAAGGCTCTTCAGAGGTTCTGGCTGGCAGATCACCCACTCTTTTACACATGTGCTGTAGCGAGGCGGAGAGGAGCAGAAGAGAGCCGATGGCGAGGACGGGGGGTCAGTGACGTCCTATATTCGAAGTAAAGATGGAGACGTGGCGTTGTGTGGAGCGGGTCAAAAAAAAGAGCCAAAGATTCATATTCCCATATTCCAAAGTGAAGGAATCGAACTCTCCTGTTGTTAAAGTGTGAAGTTGCTGTGCCCCTCTTCTGGGGGACGGATGGAAACTTTGGGGGGCCGGATTTGTGGACCGCGGACCGCCAGATCATCTCATCAGTTTATTTTTCAGAGGAAACTAGCCTTGGATGTCGTAACTCCAAGCAAATGAGGAGGTCAGGAGGTGAGGTAACGAAGCATGTGTAAAAAACTTATTTGAAGTGTGAATATTGAGTCAAGAATCTGCAGCCTTATTTAAACTGGTTTTTTTAAAGCTCCTGAAGTTTGAGCAGTTTACGTTTTCAAACCTTCCCGTGATGTACAGGATGAGGATGGAGGGTCACGTCAGGTCTCCTTTAGCTTCACATAAACGTCGAGAAACGGACGTCTTGTCCACTGTGCAAAAACAACATGACAGACGAGAGAGCGGCTATCAATAAGGTGGCTCTACGCAGCGCCCACTGTGACGCAGCCTGACAAGCTGAACGTGTAACTGATTCATACCGAGTTCCTTCCATCCAGAGTGACTGACACACTTTCATCCAATCACAGCCACTTCCTGTAAAACACATGACTCACTCAGCCTCATCACTGCAGGCCAGCGCAGGTATGATATTCAAGGCTCCACTTGGGGATGTAAAATGAAAAGGTTTAGTGTCTGGTGGGACAGCGGCGAGCGAGCGAGAGAGAGAGAGAGAGAGAGAGAGAGAGAGGGGTGATGGATCGTCCAACTTCCTGCAGGAGAAAGCTTTGATTAATGGCCGTCCACTCGGCAAAAACACACCAGCTGTGAGGGGAGATAAGTAGCAATACAAAGAGCAAATTACTGTCTGTACTGTAATAATTAACCCAAGAGACCCGAGCACAGGGGCAGGACAGAGCTCCTGTCAGACAGCTTCACTTCCTCCAGTCCACAACAACTCTGTCCAAAAAAATAAGCAAGAAGAAGAAGAAGAAAAGGATCTTCTTAAGCACTGAATCCCTGTCTGTTGTTCCCAAAGATGTATGATCAAGCGTTATTTGAAAAAGAGGAAGTCCATTGTGGAAATGATTGTCAACACACGGCTGCCAAGCTCTTCCCCCGGTGCAGGATGGGTATCCAAACAGTCTACTGTGAAATATATATGGAGTGGAATAATTGCTTGTCACGCGCTGGGCAAGAAGGGGAAACAAATAAACTAACTTCTGAAGGTTTTTTTTTTTTTTGTGGGGGGGGGGGGGAGTGAAGCGTTTTGATCCAGCTGGAGGAGCTCCAGAGCCAAGTGTGTGCGAGCGAACGAGCGAGCTGAAAACATCCCTGCAAAATGTTTCCCTCTGAACTTTTTAATCAGTTTGAAGAAAACGTAAGTGGGTCTGAGCAGAAAAGCAGAAAGCATTTCACCTGCCATGTACGTTATTATCCTCGTGCCTTGTGTTCCCGGCGGCTTTTAAGCCCATAAGCCCCTCGAGTCTCGCCACAGTAAAGTTAGCCTTTGATAGCGGCTAATGACTGCTGCGGGGAATTCCTCAACCATAATATTATTTGAACTGGAGCTGATTAGAAACATGTGCCTGAGCGTTTGAGTGTCAGAACGATTTATGGGACTCTCACTGATGACCTTTCCACTCACCCCATTCACCCGTGTCTTACATCACGCCACGGACTCCCCGCTGAGAGCTCGACTGTGGTTCATGCAACGCTCTCAGAAAGCACAGCACTCCTACTCGCTCTTTTTTTTTTGTTTTGTTTTTTGAGTCGGCGGGCGGGTAAAGAGGGAGTCTGTGCACACATCCGTGCACATTTAGGAGGAATGTATTATGTAACGGAGAGGAGGGAGTCTGTTGAATGTTAGCTGGAGATAAAAGGATTCATTTATCTGTAACGAGATCTGCACCCATCATACATTAGACGTCATGTAACAAGTCATCTACCCGTCTATCCACCATTCCTGCAAACATCTGTAGATCCACCTATTTCATTATCTGCCAATTAATCCATCCATCCTTCTGTCATCATCCATCCTACATCCATCCGTTCATCACCAATACACCCACTCATGCATCTACCAATACAGCCGATCATTCCTCCACACATTCATCAACGAGAGTTCACACGCTTGTGTTTATTCGTGGTAACGCATCACTTCCTGGTTTAGAGAAACTTCATTTATCTACCTGGAGAACTCAAAAAAAAAAAAAAAACAGGATACTGTGACAATTAGTCGCCTTATTCAGCTGTTCCTGACAGCTGACAACTTCCTGCACAGGCGCCGCCTCAGTCAAGCGACGAATCGGTAAAACAAACATGGCGGCAACAGGATGCGTGTATTGATCATGTATACAGGGATGTGAAGAAGCAGGAACCTCTGAGTGCAGGTGAAGACCAGATCCTGAACCTGATCAGGACCAGGAGAGGACTCATAAAGTCCAGGTAAACACAGCCATTAATCAACAACCCCCCCAACACACACACACACACACACACACACACACACACACTGTTAAACTGCTTTCTTGTACAAACAGTGCAATAATGTTCACAGCTAATAATGAGTCTCGCTCTGCAAAGTTATTTCAATGACGGTAAATAACGAACATTCATCTCCTGAAAAGGTCTCATTAGACTTCTCTGGTGAATATTACACATCCAGTCAAGTCAAATGAATGACGGGGAATTAAAGTTTACAGCCTGAAGCGAGCTGCACAATGAGAAATGAAATCCCATCAAACATCCTCAGCATCGGTTTAAAGGATCGTTCTGTTTCCTGACCAAGTCAAAGTTTGAGATAAGGAATAAAAACCAAACAATTTAACATATTTGATACACAAAAAAAACGTGTTGAGCAACGTTAAATAAAAGATGGAGATGAGAAAAACTTTACCCGCACAGGAAACACGATGAAATATGAAAAACAAAAGAGCCGATAAGAACTGAACACTACAGGAAGTGTGATCCATCCATGATCTATACCGCTTTTCCATTTTGGCGTCCTAAAGGGGGGCGGGAGCCGATCCCAGCTGTCATTGGGCGAGAGGCGGGGTTTCACCCTGGACTGGTCACCAGCCAATCAGAGGGCTAAATTCACACCTACGGACAATTTAGAGCCACTAGGCAACCTAACGAGCATGTCTTTGGGATCAGGAAAGATTTTCACTGGATTAAAAATATCTGCACCGTCCATAAAGATCTGTTAATCAGAAAATACTTTCATACGCCGACAGAGGCCTACGTTTGATATCAGATTACTTCAGAAGAAATAACTCGATTGAAGTCTTTGTATCGGAGGCTATCTGGCGCTAACACGTTGCCGGCTGCAGCGCAGCAGGGAGGCGTGGACGTTGGACGGAGTCGTGCAGATCGCTGACGCCGACGTTTGAAGTGCAGACCTCGAAGACTTGCAGACAGAACCTCTAACTGCTCCGTGCACGCCCAGATTTATGGAGATAATCACCTCACAAACGTGTGTCGGGCCCTCCTGCTGCACATATCTGATAAACGATCGGCCGTATTTCACTTTATTAAGACTCCGGAGGGGGGGCAGCGAGACTTCCTCTCTTCAGTCTTTGTGGTTTCTGTCGCCTCAGATCGGGGCGGTGGGAGTTACTGTGGGATGATGGGGAGGAGGGAGGAGGGCCCGTCTTCATGCTGGCTTCCTTACTGTCGTCTCTTATTAATGAGAGCCTCTAAACTTCTGCCTTAGCAGGAGGGGAATAGAGATCGGTAATGCGCCAGCGACTCTCGACAGCGTTTCATCAGGAGCGAGACGCGAGGCGAATGGAGACGGAGGAAGGCAGCGGCGCTAAAATTAGAGCTGAGGTTTGGTTTCCAAAGTGCAGCGCTACGTGACAAAGCAGAAATACAGATAAAAATAGAGGAAGAACTTGTTGTTATTCAGCTTCCTCGCAGCATGAAGTTGTAAGTTGATGTCGAGGAGTTAAATCGGAGAGATGGCGGCAGTCGGAGCCAATGACGGCGCAGCGCCTGCTCGATGCAGAGATGTCCCTTTGTTTGTTTAAAGGGCAGGAGAATCGATGGCCCCGTTTTTTGAGGCATTGCTCTGACCTCTCGCGCTGGCACATGTATCAATCACGGGCCGGCTTCCTTCTCTGCCTCGCTGCTCGTCACATTTGTCTCCCGAGCTCGCCACCGTGGACGGAGGTTGTCTATCCGCTCTCAAAATGTCACTCTGCGCTTCATGTCGGCTGTCAGCTCACACCCAGTGATACATAAACAGCTTTAAAATGTGACCAAAACCAGCTCTGGAGGGGAAATCTGCTGCAGGGGGAAATTGATTTGGAGGAAGATTTAAGTGTTTGCAGCGAGGCTGGAAGGTCAACGCGGGATATGACGAGAAGCCAAGTCTTCTTCTTCTTTTTTTTTTTTTTTGTTGAATAAGTCTGAAGTAATTTAATAACGCTCTGACAGTCGAACTGCTCTTTCTGCTGGAATTCAAAAGGCACTCTGAAGCTCAATGTACTCAGATGTGGTATTGTTTGGTGTTGGTGCTGTTATCTTTGCGAATGCAGGCCGGAGCTCGTCGATTATACAAAATGAAAAAATCCAATTTCCACAGAATTAAGCTCGTCGTTTTTTGGGGGTTTTTTTGTTTTTTTTTTGCTTTCATTGAAGTTTGGAACATGAGCTTATTATCCTGCTCGTGTTATTGTCAGACACATTAGTGGAAAATGTTCCAGCCTTCACAACCTTTTTATTCTCCAAACACAGTTCAATGTTATTGCACATAAATTAAGCTCCTTCCAGCCTGACAGCCAATCAGAGCAGCCGCTTGTTGCACAGCCTTTTCGTCTCATTTAAATTAAAGTGAAATAAAAATGCAAAACAGGAAATCAGATCTGATTTCTTTTTTCATGTTACGTTTCATTTTAGTTTTTAATCCTTTTCTTCAGCAGGATCAGAGATTCAGACGGAACGACACGGACGCGTACATTAACCAGTCAGCGTTAACGGGTTAACCACGATTCATTAAGATCTGATGTTAAAGGTGAGGCGTCTGCAGAGTCCCCGTCCTCAGACTGGATTTCTCTGTTCTGATTTGTTCTGGACGGAGCTGGTGAGTTTCCTCCAGCCAATGAGAGCTCAACTGGTGAGTTCAGGAGTGGATACAGCTCAGCGATTGGACGAGATGTTAAACCGGTGAATATAACGGACGTGGACGTACTGTACGTAGCAGCAAAGAAGAAGAAATATAAATCAGAGTGAGGAGAAACAGCAAGAGGATAAAGCTGCTTCTAAAACCAGGGTGAACCTTGTGATGTCTTTTACCCGTTGGTCTACTTCCTGTTGGACAAGAAGGTGACCAACAGCGATGCAGTAATCATAAAGCATAAAACAAGTATTCATCATGTTGGGAGATGAAGACCAGGTTTCTCAGCGTGCAGGTAAACGCTGACTGAGTCTATCACACCTGATGGAAACGAGCAGAGAAACAGTTTTGGCTGCTGTGGCGTGAAAGCAGCTACTTCCTGTTTACTAAAAGAAACGAGTCAGTTTTTAAAAGTAGCACAAAAAGGAAACGTTTCTCTCCAGCAGGAACTTCGCATTCACACTTTTCGTTCCAGCCGACGACCCCGTGAAGTCTGTGCGGCCAATCGTGAGCGAGTCACGTTTGAGTCCGTCGTCCTTGGTGAGAAAAGGTGATACTGATTATGATTCAGCGGCGGCGAGCACCCAAATCCCTTTAGAGCCGCGGCAAGTGGATTCACTGTCAAGGTCCGGCGGTGACAACAAGACTAATTACTCCATAATGGGAATCATCCCTCTCTTTCAAGTCCAGACGCGAGTCCTGGATTGTTGAGAAACTGGCCCGATGATTACAGCGTGGCCTCGTAAGGACCGGCCTTACATACAGATTAACTTCAGTCCCATCCATCAACACACAGAGCTGGCTGTTACCACGGAGAGTTAGCATGCTGTGCCAACACAAAGCCTCCCCTTGGACTTTTGAGTCGGGTCCAACTTTTGTTTCCTTGAGTCTGTGAACCGGGCGCTGAACACGTGGTCATGCATATTCAGCAGCGTGAGAGTCGACTGCAGCCTGAAGCTGAAACGAGGACGTTTATTCCATCTTCAGCGGCGTCCGCCTCTGGTGTACGCAGCACGGGTGAAGGTAAAATGAGACATTCTCAGGTGTCCTTCTTATGAATCACTGTGACTACAGAGAGACACTGAGGACCACGAGCTACGGTGAGCCTGAAGGGACAAAATAGAACGAGATAAATCAGAATTAAAATGATTGAAGCTCCCATATTCTGCCCTTTTTGGGGTTTTATGCATCTACTTGAGTATGTTCACCATCGCTAATAATAAAAAAGTGCGCGTGCTAAGTCTGATCTGATTGGTCGGCCGTTTCCGCTCTGACGTAATTGGTCGGTCATTCAGCAACGGATGTCACACGGGCGTGCAGCACGAGCTTGGTCTTGCTACAACGAGCCAACGGGCTTGAATCAGTGATATCACGCTAGCAAAACGTCACACCGGCAGAGCGTTACGTGCAGCTACCGCTAATGCTAACAGGAGGACGTAGCTTTAATGCATATCAGGCCTTCATCATATAAACACTTAATAAAGTGGGATTTTTCTCTCTTGGAGTCATTTTTAATCCAACCTTTGCGCACATCTTAGCTGAACTCTGACCTGTCCGTTTCATATCGATATAAAAACTTTTTCTTTAAAACATTTCCTCATCAAGCTCAGAATGACGTCCTGATTGAACCATCGATGCTTTACACTGAAGTTAAATCATCTCTCGTGAACATGTTTATGCTTTTAATTTGAAGCTTTGCAGCGTCAGTGTTTCTCTGATGTTATTTCACAGTGTCTGGTCTATTATTGAATCCTCTGACTCCCCGCCTGTTAACGGCTGTAATTGCCACGCTTAAGGAGGAGAGTTATATTTGAGACTTCCCCGCTCTGAGGATGAAGTCGGTTTCTCCTCGGGGTCGTCACGGAGCGGAGATAAGGATTTTTTTTTTTTTTTTTGCAAATGGAATACTTTGCAGCTAATGTACTGGAGGTTCCTGTTTCACTTCTGTAAATCTGGTATTGATTTCAGTTTCATTATTCTTCTCCGATGAGACAAAATCCATCTGGTGCTTAATGAGAGCGCTCTCTGAGTAAATGGACTCGTTGTTACTCAGAGACTTTCTGAATGTGTGCAGCTGCGTCGGGTTAATCACGGTTAATTAAAAGGTCTGAAATTAATACAATCTCATATGCTTTTGCTTTTAATCACAAATAACCTCATGCTGTTTTATCCCTTGTTACTCAGATTTACTTTCTGCATAAGAATACTTTTAAAGTCGACGTTTTTTCTAGTCACACAGCTGATCTCAGACCTGCTCCGACCCGCCCTCAGGTCTTCAGACCAGGGTCAACTTGTCGTCTGAAGCTTAGACACTCTGCTGCCTCTATTGATGTTTTTAAAAAGCAGACAGTCAAAACCCTTTTAAAAATGGGTTTTTGACCATCTGCGATCTGGATCTTGCGTAACGTCTTATAAATACTGTGGCGCAGTTTCCACCAACTCGCCTTTTGCTTAATTAAACTTGCACTTTGAGTGCAGAGGTAGAGACCGGGCAGGGAGACATGGACGCGTGTGATTGGTTCATCAGATCGGCACCTTCTGACAGGCTTACTAACTGAAACAGATGACGGATTTTCTTTGTTCCTTTTTCAGAGCGCCTGAGTTATTAATTTCTGTCAGTACCGAAAGACTTTTTCAACCAAAATCTTTTAAAAGTGGATCTGGAGAAACTGACCCACCCGGCCTTTCAATGTAAACACTCATATTTCAAAAGCTTTATCACGTACATGGCAGAGCTTTTCTTTCATTCTTTCTATTTGGACCATGGAGCAAATCAAATGTGTAGCATGCAGCAGTAATTCTCAGAGAATGGCGGTGCAGCAGAAAAACGCCTCCTTCCAGCTGATGGATTGTATTTCAACATATCCCTCATTGTGGCAGCAGCTCTTTGTGCTGAAGCTGCTCGCACAGTCTGAGGCGCGGCGGCCTTGAGGTGACACAAAGTGCTGAGTTACTTTTGCAGGCTTTTATTGTGTTGACTTGATCCCCATCGGAAAAAAAAAAAGAAGAAAAGAAAAAAGACACATCGACAGCCAAGTGATTCACGACTCCCCGTTAGCATCTTAATGTCTGCGAAAGATAGATGGCGTGGACGTCACAGATACATCGGACGAATCAGATGCATTGTTTTAGTGTTTTTGCAAACATGCTAGTTCTCAACACCTGTCCACAGGAGGCAAATAAGTAAGAGATAAAAAACAATGAAGGCCGCAGGATGTCGTGGAATCAATAGAGTTTGCTAGGACAGGTTGAAATGATGGTGTGGGGGTCTGATAGGTGCAGGACTCTGTATAGCTGCTGCAGGTAACACTCACTCCTCTCTCTGCTTAATGAGCAAAGCCATCTGTCGTTTGAAATTAGTTTGGAAATGCATCGTGCTGAAAAATAAAGCAAAAACATAAGCGTGTCACCCCCAGAGGGCAGCAGCATTAACACATCAACAAGCCCATCAATAGTCCATCGGCAAACTGTACCGTCCTCTTACATCTGGGATGATGAGGCTGACGAAGACTGACAGTGGTTCCACGCGTCAGGGTTTTTGTTTTTTTTAGTGCCTGTCAGCTCCAGTCGATTGATTTCAGAAGGAGTGAAGATGCATTGTTGCCATGAAAAGAGCGTTAACGCTGAAGCTGCTGCATCCTGAAACTCTCACGTCTCCAAAATGTCATCTTCTGAAAAAGGACAAAAATCATGAGTGGGTTCGTTCAGTGGAGCTTTGAGATGAAATCCTTCTGAAACAGATATCCTCCTCTGACCACGGAGAAACAAAGCAGCCAGCATGTCCCCCGTCTAACTTTAGATTCTGGTCCTGAATGGTCTGGATTTGTTTGGAGCAGAGAAGATAAAACTGTGCATGTTTTATTTAAGCGTTAATAAAAAGGCTCCTTCATGTTGAAGAAGCTGGATGTGAATAAGTCAGGTTGTAAATGAATAAACAGAATTTAATTAAAGTAACAACAGCAGCTGCAGAGACTTTAACCGATCATTCTGCTGAAGCTCATTTGTTTGTTTGGAGCCGGCCTTCGACTTGTCACAGCGTGTGTTCCTGTGCGTGTTGTTGTTGTAATGCTTCTCTTAATTATTTACATTTCCTCTGGATTCTAATCTTTTATATATGAAAAGTCAATTTTCAGCGTTCATGAATGTATATAAAGACACCCACAGATTAATCCGCGCTGTAAATGAGGAGGAAACAAAGCTCTTTCATAGGAGCGACATTAAACATGAACGATTCAGCTGGAAATAACAGTTTATAAAGTACACTGTAATAAATGATTAACAAATGATCCTGTTGAGTTCATTAAAAATGATCTTAATTTTGAATTACATAATCAAAGGTTGTATTTAATGCAACCAAAACAAGCAGATTCTATCGCAAACCTTTTCGTTCAAAGTTACCTAATTAAATAATTGCTAAAAATCAAAGACACATTTATATTGAATGCATGTTATCAGATATATTAAGCTAAATGTACATCATTTATTACAGACAACTTTATTTTATGCTATTCATGTAATTATTGTATTTGTGTAGTAGAGCAGTCGCCAACACATTCATATATATTCTTCATAAGATGAGAGAAAAGGACAACAAGCTAACATGCTAACATGCTAACATTGCTGTTTCCTGTCTTGGACTCCGGACTGGAGTCTCCGGAGCTGGAAAATGTGTGCCTGAATGCGTCCCACACACCCACCCACAAGGAGGCAGCAGAGTGACACGTCCCGTGAACTGAGCGCTAAAGAGCGAGGCTTGCAGCGTCACTGGATCGGAGCGGCGGCGGCATGAGTCAGCAGTTTTGTCTCCACAGAGTTTAGGATACGATAAGTTTATTTTTTTTCACATTTAAAGTTTATTAACAAAGCAGAAATTTCATGTTTTTTATATTTCCTCTGTCGAGAAAATCTCCTTAAATCAATATGCTTCTGCACAGCGATCATGCTGAGTCTGATGGTCGTCAGCTCAGTACCAAAAAAAAAACTTAACGTCATGAAGGATTTCAAATTGAAATTCAAAAAAACTTTATTTGTCAATTCATATTTGTGATTGACGAGGATCTGCTCTGATTTTACTCGACAGTCATAAAAATGGCGGCCCAGCTCCGAGGTTACTGTCGCCAGGTGTGTTTGATTTATCGGATTAAAAAGCTGCGAATACTGCGAGCTCTCGCTTTGTTTTAAAAGGATGAGCGAGGTTATATTACTGCTGTCAAGGTCGGACGTTTGAAAGGACGACAAAGTGCATCACACACACCTCCATTCGTCCAATCACAGCCAGCTCTGTGCAACCTCAAATTACCCGACACCTCACATTTTGGCATTCATCAAAAAGCATTTCTGTAAGTACTGGCTCTCAGGCGCCGTTTCCTGAAAGGTCAGACGGGATGTAGTTTTTGTCTTTGTGCGAGTGTCTGTTTTCCCCAAGTGATGACGAGCCCACTAACGCGGTGAGAGAGGGCGAAGAAGCAGAGTTCAATCTTTCACTCTAAACGTTGTGCCAGGTTCTTTCTCTCCGTGCTGCGGGCGAGCGAGCGGAGAGGGAGAAGGAGGGGGGGAGCTGTTTGCCTCGCTTTAGCTTATCATTCATGTAGAGTGCTTTCAGATAAAGGCATAAATCTCACAGCGGAGACGAAACAAAACGGGAAGGTCACCAGAAGAAAAGTCTCTAAATGTTTAATGCACCCCTGACATTCTCTTTGTTAAGCTGCTCTCGACTCCCGTCTACAAACCACCAGCATCAAATCCACATTTGAGTTTAAATATTTCTCAGGCTCAAGGTCGCTGCGGCTCCGTGAAGCGGGGTGGATGGGAGACTTCTGAATGGATCAACTCCTCGGAGTCCAGATCTCTCCTCTCTCTCTCTCATGTTCTGCTTCCTGTTTACAGATTTTCACAATCAAATAAACATGATGAGTTTTTTTTTGTTCAGGAACAAAAAAAAACCCCCAAAAACAGGAATAGTAATTTTCTGATCACATCAGGATCTGGTGTGGTCTTTTGGTTTTTGGTATTTATCATACAGGGAGATAAAGAACCAGGTTCCTCTGAGTCCAGGTAAACACCAGATCCAGCCCAGACGCCCCCCAGAGGAAACTCACTTCAGCCTTTTGTATCTGAGATCTAATTTAGCACCACGGTTTGGTACGACGCCCACACGAAAAATATTTACAGGTGAGTTGTTTTCACGAGAGTTCATTTCCTTCTTCGTACGACACGAGACACTTCCAAACAGGAAAAGGTTAAACCATGCTGTGATGATCTGATGACATGCACAGAGGTCAAAGAGGTCACATCTCCCCCGATTTATGCCTCTTTCAGCTTCTACGAATCGGAAACCCAAACCACGGTTAGTGAAGCTTATAGTCGTCCTTTCTCAGAACCAGGGACTGAATTAAAAGAGGATGAAGGTCAGAGGTTGTGGCGTCCTGCTGGCCGTCTTTTTGTCCCCCGTATGGAAGGGAAAAATCACATTACGTTCTCTCATTTCCAAAAGAAAAGACGCATTGTGCAGGACTTGGAATATTCCCCTGCTTCTCATTGGTCACCTTGGTGATAATGAGGTTACATTAATGTGGCTCCTTCGGCTTATACAAGAGAAAGTTACAGTTTCCTGACTGAAGAACAAACCGCACGACGAGGTGAGGGGACGGGTCAGTGACTGCGTCAGGGTTAGAGCACGGTTCAGGTACCAGATCGGCTCGGGGGTCCTGCGCCTGCTAGTGACGTCACACAACATAATTTGAGAGTTTATACCGTTCTCGCATTTTTGTGGGTCTTTGAGCTACACTATAATCCAACTACAATATAATTTATTCGGCACCTAAACAGCGTTTAAAAAAACTGGGAAAAAAGGCAACGATACAAGACTGTTTTCATGATTTTCGTCCGAAGTCAAGGAACTCCACATCCCACAATCCTTTGCGAATAATATCGTTTTTTTGTTGTTTTTATTTAAAGTAACTTTTGTTTTTAAAGTGTGCACACTGTTCATGCGAGTGTTGTACTATCTGGAAGTTTGTGTCCTGGACACTCACAGCTTAATAGTGCAAGTTTAATAGTGCATTTCGTGTTAGCTAACGAGCTAGCAAGCCTGCTAACAAATCTGTTTGCGTCAAGGTTCGCAAACATACGGCACAGAGGGGGTGAGAAATATTACCATGGTAACAGCAAGCTCAACCAATCAGAAACACTCTGTGATTGTGGGTAGTGTGAAGTTGTGTGACGACCCGAGGCGATCTGGTCCCTACACCGGTCATCAGAGCTCCCGTGAGCTGATCATTTCAAACCATTAAAACTTAACTGATGTTCCTATTTTTCTGAGTGGCCTCTGCCAGACCTTAAAATCGTCCTCGCCGTTCTGCGCCTCCTCTCCTCGCTGAACTCTAATATGAGCAGGTTATTATTTCAGCTAACGCAGACCTGGAGAGTAACAATAAGACTCAAATTACATCACCTCGCTCTTTGTCTCGCCTCCGTCTCCGTGACTCTCTGACTGTCAATCTTTCATTGTCTGCCTCGTTCTCCCGCTCAGACGAGGCCGTTCATTATCTCCAGTCTTATGATCAGAGTGTCTAAAGAGTGCTTTCTAATTGCGCTGCTGCCTCTCTTTTTATTTTTTGTATAAATGTCATTTTTCAAAGATCCAAATGCCATTTAGCGGAGGCTGTGTGTGTGAAATGGCTTCCTCTTTATTTGAGCCATTCTTTGTGCGGTTGCAGATATTAAATGTCTTCCCAAAGGGGCAGACCCATTTTTTGGGGGGGGTTTGAATAGATGCATCGTTATGACAGCGCTGCAGGTATTTATATGCAGCCGATAAAGTTCACCTTCCCCACACAAAGAGCGAGCTGAAAAGACGAGCGTGTGCAGAGCGCCACTCATCCTCTGACTGCTTCCTTTAAAAGGTCACACTTGAGATTTGACACACGAGGTGAACAGCGTGATAAAAACTGAAGCGCTTTTCCTTTTGTTTTGTTTTTTCAGGAAACTTTTAAAGTAATATTTTAAGAGTTTTTCCTCTTATTAGTGACTCATATATATATATATATTTGACCCGGAGAGGAGCACCTCATCTCCAGACTTCACTGCCCTTTGTGATGTCATGAAGGGAAGATCACATTATGTCATATGAGAGTGATAAAACTAACGACATGTGCAACACAATAATTGTGTTTCTGAATAAGATGTTGGGCACACATTATGTTTTTTGGGATTGTTACCAGATAATGTTCAAATGTCAAAACACAGAATATCCTGGTGTCATTTAACGGGCTGCAGGATAACTTTACACCACTGGAAATCTCGCACTTTGAAGGAATGGATAGAAGTGCTCAGCTCAATGGCGAGCGATGAGCGGGTCACCTACAGGGTCGCTGGGAGGGAAGATTAGTTAATTAAATTTGGGGTCCATTCCTAGATATGAAAGGATGACGCCTCCTACCTCTGTGTAATCTTTTATTAGGTTTCAGGATGTTTGTACGATGTAGACTTCCGACGCTGTGGTGGATTTATGTTGTTTTCTTGGAGGTCTGGCTTGAGTTGTTGGACGTTGTTGCTGGACGAACTTCTATTTATTTAATTTTTTGGTTCCATTTGCATTTTATCTGCTTATTTTATTTGTTTGTTTTTATAAAGAAGAAAAAAATAGATGTCAGACAGGGCAGTTGCTGAAACGTGACTCAATCTAACCTGTATTCATGTAACTGTGATAATGTACTGTTGTAATCTGACCAAAACATCAATAAAACATTTTTGTTTTTCTTTAATGAAGGGAAGATCCTCAAACGGCCTGTTTGAGCAGAACATTTTCTTTAAAAGTCGGAGCAGAGGATGGACTTCTCTCTTCTCTGAAGGGTTTGAAAACAGCTTTGTATTTGTTGTTGTTTTACTTCCTCACTCTAAGAGCAGCCCGGTCTATGAACTATGAAGCAGTAGACGCGGCACAGCGGTGAGCTGGAAATAAATGAAGCTGCGCTCAGACTGACGGCTTCTTTAAAGGAGTGTGTCAGCATGTGCTCTTCTCTGATTGGTTAATTATTGGTAAATTGTTTCACCGCAGCTGCGTACCAATCAGGCTCCTCCAGCAGGCAGCACAGGCCTCTCTGTTTGTTGCCTCACTTTAATTCACGGCGAAGCAGCCAACAGGCGGAGTCAGGAGGGACATCAGGAAAGTGTACGCCTGAGTGAATCAGACCTCAGCTCTTCTAACATCTCTGCCTGTCAGACAATCAAACAGCTGCTTCGTTTTGTAAAAAGGGAAATGGAAATGAGCTTTTGTAGTTGTTTTTCTCGTCTTCTGATTTCTCAAAACACTTTAAACACCGCAGGTCACACACTGATGAAACAGCGGGAGAAACTCGGGGTTAAGCGTCTTTCCCAAGGACACGTCGGACACGTGGCTGCAGGAGCTCGGGGATCGAACCCCTGACCTTCCTGTTGGGAGACAACGGATTACTTCACTGCATTCACGACTGATTTACAAGATTATTTTCATAATTTATTACGATGTGAAAATGTGACTTGGTGCTTGGACTCTAAGTGGTGGTTTATGTGTTTGGAGAATAAAATTCTGAGCATCATTAGAATAAATCCCCGCATGGCGTCCAGACCCGGGTGGTGGTGGTGAAGCCGATGATTCTGCTGATGAAGATGGCGGTGATGAGGAGGTGGCGGGACGCACAAAACGTCAGCATGAAGGAACTCGGGCGGAGAAAGAATCGTATTGAAAAGAGGAGCAGGACGATGATAGGCTGAAGATGAGGGAGGAACGCCGTGCCATTGGTTAGATGAGACAGCTGACTAACCAATGAGAACCCACAACATGAGAGTACGTGCAAAAAATAAATCACAGACATTTATTTAGCCACGTCTTCATCACGTTACCAACGATGCCAAATAATGCTGAAAGAAAAATAAGCAAACAGAACTTCTGCCATCCAAAAAGAAAACATTGATTGATTTCACACATATCAGAAATAACTATCAGACCTCATTAAAGTTTCCTTCAATCCGAGACTCCATTAACGTCTTCCACATCAAACACACGTCGTCTCATGCTGCTTTCTTTATGCGCCACATATTAATTGTCCCCCAAACAACGTCATCAACCGGAACAAAAAATATGTTCCTCACTCAATATACAAAAATAAAAGGCGATAAACTTGCATGAATCAACCCGGAGAAAAACCTTTTTAATCAAATTTTTTGTACAATATGGATTTATCTGTCTCACCAACTATGAAAATTATGAATTCAATATTAATGTTGCTTCCGTCATTAACATTGTTTTAAGTTTAGTTCATAATAAAAGAAAATCCTTTAAACCAAGTCTCGTGTTTGATATCCTCCTGTGTCACTGACTTAGAGCGCCATCTTGACAGCGGTGCTAAATCATTCTTCAGACAGTCGTTCTGCATTGAACAGCGTCGACTCTCTGCGGGTTCTTTAAAAGAGTTCAGACGAGTTGAAGAAATGTGAGAAAAAAGGTTCCTCTTAAACGGTGCAGACGGCCAGTTTCTGGAACAGCTGGGGGGGACAAAAGCAGCACGAGAGAAAACAAGATGCAAAGCAGCTTTTTATTGCATGAGATTGAACACTTTGCAGCCGCTACATTGGACTTCTCACAAGCTGCATTGGCAATCAAGGCCTAACACTGCAAACACCCGCCGCCATATCAATCCTGATTTACACGCGGCGTCCTCTACCATCTAAACGCTGCCCCGACTGGACCCGTTTGATGGAGTGCATATTGTGTTAGCAGCAACATAGGCAGGTGGATTTGATTCTCACCTTCTCCACTTAATGGCATGTGAAGTAAGCTGATTCGACTCCCAGCACCGACACCTCGCTGCGCACGCCAGAGACGGACGCCGCCAAAAAGATGAATCGTGCAGGACCGAGTCCATGTATATAAACAGGACTAAAAACTAGATTTTAATTTTGCACCTTTGGGGGTTTAATCCCAGCGCATGGACTCACAGGAACACTCAATCCATAAATCTGTGTTTGTTTTGAAACCATTCGTTCGATGGCCGTTGGATTTGGCGGGTGTGTTTCTGTGGACCCAAAGAAGTGCAGCGCTGAGTGTGAAGTTTAGACGAGCTCACGTTGTTGCTACATAAATATTTTAAATAATTTTGCAATAAATTACCAGAAACACGAGACGAGCGGAAACACACGGCGCACGCACAGAAGGAGACTCGCCCAAAGCAGCGTTTTTAAGGTCACTGAGCAGACTGAGCTTTTAGCTAGCTAGCTAGCTAGCTAGCTGTCGTAACAGAAGTCGCAATTCACAAGCACAAAGTGACCCGTTGATGCCATCCCAATAACGGATCAATATTTATTCCTGAGGACCAAAACAGAAATAATCCGCCTTCGATGCCCCAGCTGCCTGTGAAGGCTTTTAAAAGTCCTTCACAGCGTTTCATTCATCCAGAGAAGAGTCAGCAGCGCCCGAGATGATTAACAGTCCTCCTGATTCAAGGCGATGTCCGTGCCACTGTGCTGAACTCTCGGTTGCCATGTCTCATTATCCCCCTTCTCGCTAATGGAAGGAGGAGACAAATAATTCATCAGGCCCGGTGCTGACACGGAGCAGGCCGGGTCTCCTCGGGGAGCGGGAGCCAACAGCTCGTCAGTCAGAGGATGGAGGATGACAAAATAAGACTGCTCGCTTTGACTGTACGCCGAATCTCGACCATTCGATCGTCCTTTAACAGCGTTGTTAAAAAAGTCCCACTTTCTCTCAAAGTGAAAGACAGCTTGAGCAGTTTGCTTTGTCAACCACGAGCATTAATGCTGTTTGTGTTTTTATTGGCCATTTGCAGTGATTTGGATGCTTCGTGAGCTTCAGAGGGAAACAGCTGCTACCTGGGCAGCAGCTAATGCTGGAACAAATAAATAATAAAGTGGATGGAGATGTCGCAGCTGTCAAACTGGCTGAGGTACAGAGAGAGAGAGAGAGAGAGAGAGAGAGTATTAAGAGATTTAATCTGTGAAATGTTTTCACTACTAAACCTGTTCTTACATGACCTCAAATATTTCTGCAAGAAAATCTGTAATATTATTGTCGTAACGGGACGTTTTTTTTTTTTTCCCAGAACAGACACAAAATGTTTATCGTTGCCGTGGAGACACTGGATGTTACGTCATAGACCGCTGCCCATTAAACGGAGTCAGAGTCTCATTATGCTCTTCCTCAGGTCGGTTTGTTTTCATCGAGGTCAGTGGCAGAGAGAACGACTCCCATGATTCCCCACCAGCCTCGACGTTCTCTTTTTTTTTTTTTGATTGAGAGCCCCCTGGTGGTGGAATTTAGATACTGCGCCTTTAAGCTGCCGTGTGGTCTAATTCACCACGACAAAGAGCTGCTGTGATTGGAGGGAAAACAAACGCAGTTCATCAGTTTTGTAATCAGCGTCGAATGACAAACACTAAGAAGCGATTTGGTTCTCCGACCTTTTCAGGACGATGACTTTGGTAAGTGTCAAACATCCGTAAACAAGAAATCATTGGACTCGTCTAAAGCAGCTCCGGAGGAAAACAGCCGGCTTATTCGATGGAGGATGGATGCACACGCTCCGTCACTGAAGTGCTTTCCTCCTCAGACTGTGAAACTTTCCACCACAGAATGAGCTCATTTATTTCCATCGCCTCAAAGACAATCGCTTCCTGAGCTCTGCGGCGGCTCTGATGTGTGTGTGTGTGTGTGTGTGTGTGTGTGTGTGGTTGAATCCAGAGAGAAAGTAGCGTGAGCATCATAAAATGAGAATGAAATAGTGCTGTTAAATTATTACGCCAGTAGCTGTTTAATTCCTGTGGAAGTCTCGGCAGACGGCGATAACAAAAAGTGACCTAAAAAAACGGCGTGCATTGTGTCTCCCCTGCGCCCGCTCTTTAAATATATATTTATCTTTGCTGTGTGTTCTGGAGCCTCGCAGGGGGAAGTTTGAGAGTAAAATTCATTTGTAAAGCCGCTGGAGCCTGACTATGACGATGTGCTCTCTCTCTCTCTCTCTCTCTCTCTCTCTCTCTCTCTTAATTTAAGGGTTTTTGTATGTTTGTGTCCGCCTCACGATCGGCTGCAGACAAAGCGCCGGCGCTCCTTTGGAGCAGTTAATACTCTGCAGAGTTTGAAAATTGGATGGCACAACACAAGCTAACGCAATCTGCTTCCACTCGGGCCGCCCAGACGTTTCCCCCGTCCTCGCAAGGCTCGTGCTTTAAAACTTCCACAAAGCAGAACGCTACGAAAGCGTTAACTTATCAGACCCTGAAATGTAAATGTAAAAGA